>NW_023458565.1:23880928-23882381 GCF_013731165.1 Rhagoletis pomonella
GGCAACAGCAGAAAAATTCAGCAATTTCAATTGAACGCCTGATCGTAGTTTACACACATACTACATATATACATACATTTAAAAATACACGTAAAAAAGCATCTGTGTACACATCAATATATTGATGTCCTGAACTTTCGTAACGCCAAAGTACAATACAACCCTTTGCCAATTTCCATCCCTTCCTTAAGCGACCAACAGCCGATAATGAATTCAACGTCTCGCCACAATAAAATCGAAATTCAACGCCACGTGCAAATGCAAATTTGCAGACTACATACAAACACGCACACATATGTATGTATGTAGGAATGTTTGCACATTGAGGGTGATGGCGAATTCAGATGTCACCACCGCCGTGCCGCAGCCCACCTAAAAGTGACAAAAAGCTCCCATTAGACGGTAACAAAGCGTCTGTGATGCAGACATTGCAAAGTGTCAGCGAAGTATGCATAAAATCTCTGCGAAATGGTCTACTTTTTATGGCAGAGCGATAAGACGGCGCAAAATAGCAGCGATGTAGGAAATGTTTTCGATAGAGTGATGCTTCTCAAAACACATACCTATTTTCAAAGTTAGGTTAAGTTAGGTTAGGAAGGCTCGTACGAATGACTCATACGTCCATTCGGAGGCATATTTGTCCATTACGAATGCCCTCTGTGAGTGCCAGGAGGAGGCACATCCTTCTAACCGGGGTTAATCCATAATGTCAGTATAAAGTCTGTCAAACCATTTACTATCCCATCATCCTCATGCCGACAACTTCTGCAGAGCGAGCTTACTGGTATACGCCATAGATGGAGCTGGATGGTGATGACACCGGTAAGAGCCCTAGCTGCAGATTTGTTTAGTCTTTAGTACGACTCTTATTGAGTCTCGACCAAAAGGATCTTGAGACGTCACAGTCATCCGGATTTATCCAAAGGTCATCGGTTACTTCTGTGTTGTATTTTTCAATCCCCCTTAGAGGAAAAGAAATCGGTGGCAGTAAGGAGTTGTCCGCTTCGCTAATTTTTATTCCTAAACCGTCTCTGGTGATCTCATCAGCTATTCTATATTGCTATGACCAGGAAACCCAGCAGAGAGAGGTTTTGACGTGACTCAGTGAAGCCAGCGCTGACGACCTTTCCGAACGGCTTTCGACTTCACCACCCTGTAGCTTAGTATTTTTAATGCCGTCTGGCTGTCAACGAATATGGCGACGTTCTCTGGCATATACTTACTACCACGTATGTGACAAGCCGCTTTCTGTATGATAAATATCTCCGCCTGAAAGACACTGAAGTTTTCCGGTAGGCGGTATGATTACCTGATTTAAAATTTTGTAAAAGCAGTGTTTAAGTTCTTGCCTGGTGTTTCTTAATAAAATGATTTCGTAAAATGACTTTTGCAACTATACTTATGTGGTTTATAACTGTAAGGGAAGAAAAACTTAACTGCTTAGCAATATGCT
>NW_023458565.1:23882391-23945652 GCF_013731165.1 Rhagoletis pomonella
ACGATAGCAGCAGACGTATGTATGTAAATATTTATGTGCATATGAACCCGCAAAAAAGGGCGATACGCCGCCGCCGCTGCTGCTGTTGCCGGCAAATCTGTGGTTGGGCAAAAGGAGTGCAAAGCAATAGAGTTACCAACATACATATGTACATACTAGGGATGTTTCGAATGTCATATTTTTCACATCCGCGAATGCGAATGTTAGGAATAACTTTAAAAAAGCTATAATCAACTTAAGTCATCGTTTTTATTACTCAAAATACTAGTCAAAGTGCAAAAGGGGCATATTATATTTGAAAAAAAAAAATATAATTTTGCTGCTCTCTCTCCCATGAGGCGATTTCTTAGAGGCTCGTATATGTATTTAGCCGGCAGCACTGAACGATGGCTCACTTGGAGCGCTGGCGCGTGGAGCGCTCAAATATTTGCGGGCCAGATCTGTTAATTTGTCGTATTTTTGTTTAGTTTTCCACCAATCGAGAGGATTTTCATCGAGATGAGCTCGTTTTTCTTTAAAATAAACCTTCAATTGAGCTTCAATTTCACATATCTTTATGTCTCCAGATTCTGCATTCGAGTCTTCGCTTTCGCTAGAGGAATCTAAAATTATTTCTAGGTTGCTTATAAGACTTTTAGCAGTACTTATTGAAGGCCGATCAATGTTGCTTGATATACTACTTAACCGCAGGCGTTAAACTGCAGCCTAAAGCCGGTTATTGTCCGCACCCTGCTTAGACAAACTTAGAGCCATTTCAACAATATTAGAGTGGACTCTCTGCCCATGTACACATTCGCATTCGCAAAACTTTCGTATCATTTGATGCGAATGCGAATGTCGAATGCGAATACATATGTAAAATGATGCGAATGCAAATATTCGCAACATCCCTGGTACATACACACATATGGCTGGAGATCACTCGCTCGCTCACTTAGCAAAGGAGGTGGTAGTTTTTGCTAAAGGCATAGCGGAAGCAACCCTCTCAATGGGCCATATATTTCAAAGCCCGACTAACTCGGCGCATATTTCTTTGTTATGCACCAAACTACCATAGCAAACATATGCACCTACTTACCAATGTATTAGTGAGCTATCGCACAATTATACATAAAAGTCAGACTTGTGGCGACGCGTCGTTCAGCAGCAACTGCGGGAAGAATGTAGGTGCCGCCTATTGCACTTGTGGTACAAATATTTGCCATACAATGCAAATGACACATATGGGAACCGACGCGACGCAGCAGCAGCAGCAGCAACAGCAACAATAGCAGCAGAACAACAACAAAATGCCAATATTAATGTAAGCAAGGAGGCGAACCGCTAAAAAAAAGCCAACCTACTTACGACACCGACAGCAATTCCACAATTTAGTTGGAGTAGCCAAGTGAATTGAGCGGCGACGGTAGAGGCATCGGCTGCAGCAGCGTCTGCCAATATTCGCATAAGAAAATTGCCGACTACAATACAATTGCTCCCCAGTTTGCAGTTGGCTTACAGTAATTGCTATTGTTCACGGCGATGTTATTGTTGTTGGTGTTGTCAGACAGACGTCTTGAACTCGACAACAATTAAGGTCTCAGACATAGGGCAACTTGAGTGATTGCCACAACTTTGTCGGCAACATATGATTGATGTAGAGGGGAGGAAAGGATTTTTATTTCGGTTTTGTAATTTTTGCGAGCGCAGGGAAATAGTGGTGCACCGTTTTTGTACAAAGTTGCAATCGAAAACACAAAAATGGCAAAGTAACGAATAAATGGTAACAAAGAAAGTGAGGCCTGTGATAAAAGCCTGTAAGAAAATATGGATCTCCCCAACCGGAACAGAGACAGATATGAGTCAAGATTTCTCAAGTTAGTTTGATGAAGTGGTTTCATAGAGTTGCAAATATCGCACTTATTTTCCATAATTCATTCCCATATTCGTCACGAGCCTCAACATGAATGTCTTTTACGGACATACTCCCCAATGCAATTATCTCAGCCACGACAGCCGGATTTCAAGGAAACTATGTACTTAACAAATTAACGTCTGGCCACTTTAAAATTCTTTAAGGTCCCTAAGTATGCGGTTACCTGTAGCTTTTTATCTTTTTACATTTATTCGCGAGACGATTAGGTCTAAAGAAGAAGTGGCAAGAAGCGAGCAGTAAGGTTTTTAAAATGTGCTAACTTGGCAGAAGAGTTGTCGGGCGGTCTTCCCTCATAGGCCTTTCATCAACGCTAATTTTATATGTAGGTTTCCAAATGGGTATAGCGTTTTTTAAGAGAGATGTGAGTGCCTTCAATAAAACAGACGACACCCTGTTACGACGTCAATACGATCTCCCAGCATTTTATTTGATAGCCAAGCGGACATGAGGGCCATATCACTGACGGTGCCCTTAAAAGTGTTCTAATTACACGTGAGTACAGTTCCGTACACGGCCCGACAGAAGAGAAGGGCGTGGCATTCAATGATCTCTTCTATGAACGCTTGGGGCACACATTAGAATGGCAGTTCTGACAGGTCATTCATTCCACTTGAACTCACACCATGACACTAAAAATCGTATCTTTCTAATTCTTGTTGCACTTCCTACTATACTTTGCAATGTACACGTGGATAAGGTTATACATATTTTCATAATCAACCCTGCTGACCTCTCCAGGATGTATGTTAGCCTTCTCCGTAGCACTGTCATTGGTTCGCTATGCTTGATAAGGTATAGTAGTTGTAGTCAAAACTAAGAAACCCCTTTGTTACTTCTGTTGAAAAGATTATTCTATAATGTTGAGTTCCCTGAGGTTGAATGATGGTTTTATTCCAACACTGAGCCCGGACTCGCACATTGTCGAATCATTACTGATGGCTCCGAAACTGACTCTGCGCCAGGATCTAGGGTCCTTATCTAAGATAATTATAATGGGGATAGTAGGTAATAGGAACTACAGCTGTAACGTAGATATGTTATTCCCATCCATAAGAGACTGGATAAGAGACCGAATGGCCGATCAAGAAGCTATCTCTCTATATACCGACACATTTGAGATGGATTGCGGTGTGTGAGCGGGAGTCCAATCTGATAAACCCGGTGTTGGTCTGTCTCCAACCGGAGGAGGACCACTACCCTAGAAGCCTGTAAAATCCTAGAAAATAGAGTCGGGTACAAAAGTAAAGCAACACTACATTCTAACAGCCAGGCGGCGCTATTGGCTATAGCATCAGCGATTACCAAAACTACGATAGTTAGGGAATGCAAAATGATACTGTGCTCAGTGTTTCAAACTTTCAGTCAACTACCGTCGCTCTTGTCTGGGTTGCCGGGCATAGGAACATAGAAGGCAATGAGAAGGCTGATGAACTGGCGTGGGCAAAAGCCGGTTTGAATGAATCCGTAACGGTGGCACTGAATTGCCCCCTTCGAATAGTCCAATGAGAGATTACTTCGCATTTCCTTGAATTGGCTAGACGTATGAGGTCAGATATACAGACCTGTAAGATATCGAGGAAACTATGGCCTGACTGCAACAGAACGAACACCTGGGACCTTCTTAGCAGACTAAGGCCAGAGGTGTTCATTTCGCCCATAGGCAAACATGCCGCAAAAATAGGACGGTATCGAGGGGCTGCAGGTGGGCAAAGCACTCGTTGCCTTCAATTTCAGATGGTCTATCTATGTAGTTACATATTTGCCATCACTGAGGCACTGCAGAAAACTTTTTGGACTACTGACTGATCAATTCACATGCAAATTCCAAAAAGATTAAAAGGGACATAAAATGTTGTAATGAGTTTATCAGTCAAAGATTATAGGGCGAAATTGAGAAATTTGTTACTTACTTAATTATTTTTTTACAATTTCTACTAGTTTGAAGAACTTTTATCGACAAGCATCTGTGAGTCAACCATTTTTCCGAGTTCTGGCAAGACTGCACCACATCATTTCAGCCTCATACATACGAACATACATACATACATACATATATACATTGAACCAATTAAAATAAGAGCACAAACAAAGTACGTCAATGCACTCACTAAACAATCATTTGGCTAAATTTGTCGCCATAAATGAGTGTAACTTTATTGCAAACACATGCTTGGCTGAGTGTTGTTGCATGCATGCAGCGTAAGTGTTGCAATGTCTCTGTTAGCCGCGTGGCAGCTGCAATTATGTTGAGAACAATGGCGTTAGTTGGCGCCGTTTAATGAATAAAATTGTTTTGGGGCATTTGACGCTGTTGCCATAGCTAATGTTGGCATTGTACATAGATAAACAGTGTTGACAGTGTTGCAAATAAACTCGGTGTCATTAAGCGTGGCAGCCAGCCACAAAGCAATGATTTTTATCATCATGCGCGATACAAAAAGAAAGAAAAGTGTTGAATGCGCAAAAAAAAATAAAAAATAAAAATAAGTAAATATAAAAAATACGTCCCCCGTTGGTTGACCGACAGTTCAGGCGAATCGTCTGCTTTTCAAGTGCAAGTGTTTTTCTCTTTATTGTGCAATATATGTATGTATGTATGTAGATGCATTTTTATATTTTCTTTGACATGTTAAGTTTCGCTGTTCGGGTTCATTGCTATTTGAACAGTTATAATTGAGCACCTTTCGGCACTCAAACCCTCGCCACATGCCATTTTTTAACTAGCCGTGATGCATACTGTGCTATTGAACTTGAATTCGAATGAACTGTTGCACGAGCGTAAAATGTCTCGCTAGTCAACTAATGGGTGATTACAAATACATAGTCGGTAATAATAATACTTACTTGTCTATGCTGAAAGTCTGACGAATTGCATTTGTTTAAGCTGTGTGTTGCTACATAAAAATTGCTAGATGACATTAAATGCAGGAACGCAAGGAAGTGGTTGGAAAAACGCTCTAAATCCACTTAGCACCAACAAACAAAACTTACCTTAGCACTTTAGGCTTTCGTAGAACTTGGGCTGAAATTCGATGTCATTTGAAGTTTACGGGATGGGTGAAAGGACTATGTATGTAATCCTAATAATCCTAAAACGTCTGGACATATTGCAGTGAAATTTGGCACACGGAGAGGTTATAATCTGGATTACTTTTTGGGAGGGTTGCTACCTTTTTCTAAGGTTAAAATCAATTACTTAATGAGTTATATAAAATATTACAATATTTTGGGTGTCAGACGAAAGGAATTCTAACCCAATTTATTTCGAAATAATTTTGAAGAGGGTTGCCACCTGTTCAAAATGTTAAAATCTATTTAATTAACAAGCGAGAAAAGTTTTGGAAAGCTTTATTTCGAGAATGAATTTTAAGGGGTTTGCAACCAGTTTTTCAGTAGAAAAAATTATTTAAATAGTTTGTGACAAAATCAAAATTTTCTACAAATTTATTTATAACATTGTATCTACTTTGAGCTCGTTACACTCTAAAATAAAACAGTGTAGAGTTCCTAGCTAAAAGGTAGGTTACTGATTTCCTACCTTATTATTCGCGAAATTACGTAATCGATTATTCAACGAATTGTTTGTTTAAATTTCGGACTTTTAGAGCAGCTGTGGTGTGCGTAAATTTACTACGAAAGTGTGTACAAGCTACAAAATACACATCTGTTGTTTGAGATCACCCGTAGAGTTGTGTAAAGCCTCTAACAAAAAGGATTTTTACACACGAAAATGTGTAAACGAGAAAAATACATATCCATCGTGTAAATTTACCAAAAAATTTTAAAAATAAACAACAATATAAAAAATATAAAAAATAAATGTTAACAAGCCACAATAACATTGACAACAATATACTCAATTTAAAGTCGCATTTTTAAACAGATTTTTTAGAGTGTGTAGTACGTATACCGTATCGAATACAACAATAAATATCTTGTCGGATAACCAGGCGGATATCAAATCAATGAACGCAGTAATGCTGACATCAAAGATTGCACAGGCGTGCCTGGCAGCTCTAAATGAAATTATCGCCGTCTTCGAGACCCGTCTCATATGGGTCCCGGGACATGGAGATATTGCCGGAAATTGCACGGCCGATTAGCTAGCCAGGAAAAGTACCAACCCGTCACTATGGGATAATAGAGGCAGAATGCGTATACCCTTGGCAACCTGCAAATTAATGTTTACAAATAGCATTATCTAAGGGGCTACTGAGTCATGGTTTGATGAGGGCACTTGCAGAACAGCGAGGCTACTATGGCCGCAAATTGATAAGAAAACACACACAAATTGATAACAATAGCTCATCCTCTCAAGAGAGAACATTTCGAAAGTCATGGCCTGTGTAACCGGTCACAATGCGCCTGCAGTGTCTACGTGAGTTGGACTGCCTGCCATATTAACCTCACCTAACCACCGCCATCGGAGCCACGCTTTTGTAATTTGATTAAAAGGTCGTCCATCAAGAGATGCCAGAGTAAAAGAGAAAGTACATCTCCCTATTATGTTCTTATATTCAAGAAATAGTTGCTTAAGAAAGAAACAATAAGCCTCATGCATAAGCATAATAAGCATAAGCATAATCGATATTTTATCGGGTTTGTTATCGATATTTTTTATCGATTTTGTTATCGAAATTTTTATCGATATTGTTATTGATTTTGCTATCGATATTTTCGGAACTTATTGATATAATAAACGATTTTTTATAGATTTTTTTATCGATATTTTAATCGATTTTTTTATAGATTTTGTTATCGATATTTTTATCGATTTTGTTATTGGTATTCTGCCTATGCCAATGCCAATATCCATGGCAATATAATCGAAACTATAATCGATGTATAAGATACCACACAGAGCGGCTGCTTTTAGACTTGAAGGCTCTTTCGATCTACTAGAGGTCTACCAGTGTTCCAACGAAGAAAACCCATTGTCGGAGCGAACAAAATTCCAAAAAGTGCAAACCATTTTCATAGGTGTAATCAGTCGCTGCTAGTTTGAGGAAAATCCTCGGTGCCACAATTCATATGCATTTAATCCTACCCCAATGACTTGCGCATAGCGTACATACAAGCGTGGTGACCCAAAATGAGAAATACATACATACGTACATATTCATATTAATTCTAGACTCTTTGGCATCCAGCCAAAAATACGTGTATTGACTGGTAATTAATGAAGAGTAAGCCTTTTCATTTTGGGCAGACAATAAAGTACTTCTTTAGCTGCTAACAAGTAAAAAAAATATAAAAAATAAAATACTTCAATCACAAGTTGGTTAAGTAGTTACTCATCCTTCAGTGACATGCACATGTCTGAGGCTTGCCGCCATCCATGAATGAAGTTGATTGATGACGATTTCAGGTGTGGAGAGTGTAAATTATTAATGCATTCAACGTTGGTTGCCATACTGACATTGTGCCGCGTCGAAACGGCATGGAGATGTTTATGCGAGTAATTGCGAATCAATGCAGAAAAAATTGTAATAATAATATGCAATTGAATTAGCAACAACAGTGAAAATTCCCCGGAAAAAAAACCCTGACAAATGCACACTTCACAGCAACAACAACTATGTACTTAGTGGAAGACAAGAACAACAACAACACCAACAACCGTGGCACAACTGAAGTGGCAACATACGCTTGTTAATTCATAGCTGACAGTGCCGCGCCAAATGCATGAATGACTGTCTGAAAGTTTGAAAATTCTGCAGCGACTAGCAATTGCCTATTCACGCGATTAACTGTCAGATAAGCCTGCTACTAACCAATAATGGTGTCTGCAATAGCAACAATGTTGTTGCATTATGCAGAGGTGAGGAAATGCTGCAGACAATAATTTGATGTAAAGCTGCAGCAGTGAATGGATATTGCTTTTTCAGTTGCATTGCAGTTGTGTGTTAATGATGTATTGCGGATAGCAATTGGGCGGCAACAAACAGTCTTCGGACAAATGAGTGTTGATTCTTTGCAGTTGGAATTAAAAGGAAAAAAAACTAAGCAGATCTATGTATATATCGCGCACCTAGTAGATCTAAAGTGAGCTAACTCAAAATTCAGAGAGGGGAATTTAACTGCTTGTGGATCGTACAGATTCAATACAATTTATACAAAAAGAGTATAACAGTAGTTTTTTAGTTAACGTATATAATCATGAAGAAAAAAAATGTATTTCCATTAGCTGGTTGTAAGTCCTATGAATTGATTTATGCAAAAAACTCGCTCAAAAGTTTTTTTAAATTGAACGCACTTTAGATCTATATGAAAATTGGTGTTGGTATGTTGGATCTGTATGGACGTCGAAATCGTAGAAACACGCATAGTTAAGAGATGGCTTATAGCTATGTATATTTTGGAGAGGGTTGCCACCTGTTTGAAAGCTCTTGCTTAAAAAATAATATTTTTTTAATTTCATTTAGTTCTTAGAAACCGTAATTATGCTTTTTTAATTAATTTAATTTTCAGAAACTTATTTCTTTACTCTTAATTTGCTTTCTGTAATTAATTTTCTGTAAATTTTTAAATTTAATTTGATTAAGTTTTTAAGAACTTACATGATTTGTTTTTTTTTTTCATTTTGATTCGTTTTTTATTTTCGTTTTCTTTTAATTTTTAGATTGTAACCCTTTCAGTACAAACGTACAATATATTAGACAAACTTTTTTTTTATATTTAAAGCTCTTTGTTTCTTAAATAAGAGCTTTTTTTTTTTTAAATAACAGTTGTTTTGAGAAAAGTAAATTATTCTTATTTGCCGAATTTCTTTCACTTTATTTTCGGTATGGAGTTGGCCGTGTTTTTTAACAATAGTGGAAAGTATCAGAAAAGTCGATCTCGAATACTGTAATATATAGGAACAAATTAACTATTTTTCGGTGGAATTGAGATCCGAAAAAAAATTTAAATGTTAAATATAATGGACGCTGAATAACGCTAAAACTAAGAGCTTTATAAAATTTTTTTATTGTATTTTTGAAATCAGCGACCCAAAATTAGGCGGTAAACAAATTTTCAGTTTTTTAGCTTCAGCGGCTGATTTTTTGTACTGAGAGGGTTAATGTATTAGAAGGAAAGCTATTTTTATTTCATTTTATATTTAGTAGCTTATTTAATTTTTTCCTTTTTTATTTTTTCTTTTATATTCAATAATTTTTATTGAGCTTGAAAATATGAAAAAATATTGTGGAAAAACAACAATAGTTTACAAAGCTGCTATTTCGGAAATCCCCACATATCATAACTTAAATTTTTTAATTTACCGATTTTTAATTTTTAGTTTTTATCGTTTTGAAAAGAAAAACATATTTTTTAGTTCAATAAAATTTTTAGAAAACGCTAAGACCTCCTCATTAGCAGATTTTTCAGTTACTTTTTTGAAAGGCAGCAGGGAGCTTTCAAGATATTTGCCATAATTGCCTTGCTAGTTTTTTTTTCGCTACCATCTCTATCGGGCTCATCGTATCATTGCCGCTGAAGCGTCGGCTTGCTGATTACTTATAGCTTATGCGTGTTTAAAGTTACATACATCTGTATATAATCGCAGTTGCATTATTATTGCAACGTTTTTGTTATCACAATTACAGACATGCATACACAGTTAATTTTGCTAAACGTATCTAGTTGCTTTAAAAAAAAATAAAAAATAATAATAAAAAAATTCAACATAAATAAACAAAAAAAAATAATAAAGTAACTTCCTTCAACAACCACACTTCAAGTTGATATGTTCACGCACGCACAGTCCGATAACACGACATACTCGAAAGTATGTACATATGTACATTAGGGTGCATGACTATTCGTACAACAAAACAGTCGGTCCTGGTTTTTCATCCACATAATGTAAAATCTATTATAATTATTCTAAGACTTCTTGCAAAATGTTAAACAAATACCTCCAAAAATAGAGATTTTGTTAAAAGCAAAATTAGATTTTCCACAAAATTACCTCAGATGATAGAAGAATTTAAGCTTAGAATGTCTGCATAAAAATGTACCAATACTATTAAAAACAGTGTGACTGGAAATTTTACACAAAAAAATTAATATATTCGCCAAACTATGGGTAAATTATAGTAAAACTGCGTACTTAGTTTTTCTTTCTGGCGTCAGGAATTATTTTTAAGTACTTTTAAATTTAGAAAATATGATTATGTATTTCAAAAAATTATTCAAAAAATTCGGTGCAATATAGGATAAAAATAAGGGTATCATATAAAAGAAAAAATTCTGTAGAATTATAACATAATAAATTTGGTTTTTGGTGCATGAGCACGAATGGGTATGGAGAACGTCCTTTAAAAATTTTGTGCTTAAATATCCTCGAAAATTTGCAATATTTTTTTTATTATTGTTTGAGGGCTAATACATATGTATACGCACGATCTCATCGTTAAATTTCGTGCTGCAAACTTTATTAACTTAATAAGATAAAATTTATCAAAAGCACATTTAAATACCTATTAGTCCGTGTAAACCAAAAAACTTTATTGTTTTTAAATTTTACAGAATTTTCTGTGCAATTTGATACCCATATTGTTATTCTACATTACACTGTTTTTTTTTAATAATTTTTTGAATAAATCATATTGTGAAAATTTCAAAGTCCTTTGAAAAAAAAATCCAGACGTCAGAGTGAAAAATGGAAAACTCAGTTTTACAATATTTGTTTTGAAATTTTTTTGTGTTTGTCGCACGATGTAATAAGTTTTATAATTCTAGTGGAAATACTACAACTTTTTTGGTGAGGCACCTTAATGTTATATGTACATACATATATATCTGCACATTGTCTCGTTTGTGCTTCGCTTTAGCGCCCAAGCGTCTAGCTAATTGTGTGCGCGACCGCATCGCTTGTCTGGCTGATATATAATGACAGCAATTGTCTCTTTGTATTGCAACTATGTTGCAAACTCTTTGTAAATAAATTATTTGTTCTGTCGTTTTGTACATTTGTTGTCGCAGTTGTCTCTATACGCCCTTTTCATGCATACTTTTTTTCACTACATACTTAGTTACATTCGTTCATATTTTTGACTTGTCTCATTTAACTCAAGTTTGTGCATTTGGCAGACACAAAACAAAAAATGTATGAAAAAGTTTGTAGATCACTAATAAAAATTGCAATAAAATTCATGCACTGTTTATGCCTTTGATGTGCCGTCATTGCATTTAGATGTACATACATTTGTACATATGTACGTACCACTGAGGATAAGGTAGAATATACATATGTATGTAGGTGGGCAAACTTTTGTATTTGCTTATATTGCCGCTATATTTTTTTTTGAACATTTACTGTGGATTTTTGTGCGGTGTAGCTAGTAAATTGATCTTGAAAAAGGTGTTTCTTTACTACTTAACGAACTCGCGCCGAGCTAGCTTGTAAAGAGACGAAGGCACCACTGTTGCCACTTTAGCCGTTTTCCGGCTAGATTTAGCCGGTTGCGATAGCAAGCAGTCGGGGCAAATTCGGTTTAGCCGGCAGCCGATTTGTTAGCCGTTTTGCAAAAGAAAAAAATAGCCGATTTCCGTGTTTGCCTTCTTTTCTTAAAACTCAAATATATATGTTCCCGTTTTTGATTAAGCGACCACAAATCTGTTAGAAATGGCTGTTAGCCTTATCGCGGAGAAAATTTGTAAGTCAAGCAGTGTTACATAAAAATTAAAGATAATTTTTTTTAATCCGAAAAGCCTTAAAAAAATTGGGCCGATTTCGATTATGTTTATTTTAGACAAATATATTTTATAGAAGACCCGGGATTTTCTTCAAAAAATTTTTTTTTATGAATGTCTTAAATTTAAGTGTAAATTTTTATTCGCAAATTTAGAAAATAACAAATTGTTGCACTGTTTGCATAACGCGCGTTTGTGTTTGGAAATAGTGCAAAGACATAGAATAAATATTGCAGGTATTATCTTTCCAGATAGCGCATATTCAATTCTGCCTTATGTACAAAATAGCAGGGACTGTAAATTTACACGGTTACGATTTACAAATCCAAAATAATAATTATTTTTGATTTTTATCTAAATAGTCTGCAAATAACACTTTTTTTGATTTTTAAATTATCTATATATTTTACATAACAGTTACCGAAGACTTTTATTTATGAAAGTCATAAATAAAAATCAGGCTTTGACCTTTATTTTTTAAATCAGTCATTTGTATAAGTCGTAGTAAAGTTTTGCAGTTTGGATATTTTCAAGCACTGAAAAACCCTGGCGACTTAATGAGTATAGACTCGATAAGTGCATCAGTGTTTTTTATTGGAAAAATAAGAAAACAAAAGCACCAGGTTTTAGTTTGAAATACAATTAAGTTTGACGGTTTATTTAATAGGTATATTAAAATTCAAGGGGGCTTACAATATTACCTTGATTATGAAGTGGTGTGGTGGCGGAACGTCCGTAATCGCTGGTGATTGAAATCCAATAGAAAGTTTAAAAAGTTAGAAACTGAAGTCGAACCCTCTAAACGGTTTGAAGAGTTCCGTTTTCAGGGGAAATTTAACGAAGGTGCACTGACAGGAAAAGTGCAGTTTTTCTTTTTGTCTTGTTTCACATACATACATACATACATGTGTGCATCTGTTAAATTAACATTAGGGTGGTACACCCGATAATTTACTTTAAGTACTTGATTTAGCGTGGAGGCCTAAACATACCGGCCCCCTTGCTATAAGCAACGTTTCAAAGATGGTTCAGCCACCACACCTTACATTTACATTTATTTACATTGTAAATTATGTTCTTTAACTTTGTGAATTCCCGCTCAGATTGGTCCTTGCCCGGGGATCTAGTCCGCACGTTCTCCGGTCCTCCTTGCAATCTCTAGCTACGGGGAAAAATGGAAGAAAAAGTTAATAGGAAAAAAAGGTGTGGTTGATCATTTCATTGCACTTTTATTTAAATTCGGTATGTATTCATGAATACTAAATATAAAATTTTAACTATTTTGTCACATTTGGTGAGCTCCTGATATAATCAGCCCGAACATGGAAGCTTGCGCCAGTAAACCGCCGATCGTTGTTGGCGGAGTGCCACATACCATGACCTGGGCGTATACATCAGCGCCAAGTGTTAGTCGAGTGGGGGTGGCCCGATAGAACTGTGGATCCGCCAGACGCATAAATTGAAACGGCGTCGCTATCGTTGGGTCGATGTTAGCCGCGGGGCTGAGTCGGCTGTATCGCGTAACTAGCCTGGCCTGAGTAATTACTCGTTCCGCGACCCCGTACTTTCCTCGCAGCACGAGGGAACATGTTTTCGCGCGGGCGTTGCTGACCTCGAGCTGAAGCTCCCGTGCTAGGTCCCTGTCGATGGTACTGCTGGGGGCGCAAGAGTCAATCAACGCCCGCACCAGATGAAGTCGGCCGCCTGACTCGATTCGTACAATTGCGGTTGGGGCGATGGCTACGAATGAGCGCATTATTGGTGCTGGAACCGCGATTGTTTTTTTGAATTTTAATATACCTATTAAATAAACCGTCAAACTTAATTGTATTTCAAACTAAAACCTGGTGCTTTTGTTTTCTTATTTTTCCAATAAAAAACACTGATGCACTTATCGAGTCTATACTCATTAAGTCGCCAGGGTTTTTCATGGTCCATCTTCGCCAGGAACTATAATTAACCAGAGCAAAGCAAATACAGTCCACTGCAGCTAAACAAAGGCGCCATTCTTTGAATACCAGCGGTCAAGGGTCACTAGCGGTCTCCAGATTATTACATCTGCCATCTCCGCCAGCATCAACTGGAGAATTGCCACAAACACCAGCGTGAAGTTACAATAAGTCGGGAACGTACCACATCAGTACACAACACCCAAATTAAGCACCAGCACCACATTAAAAAACATTCAGGAGTTTTGAAGGTATGTGGTTTATGTACACATATGTATTTTTTGTTGTTGTTGAGAACTTATTTAAATTCCAAAAACTGAACATAAACATTTAATTAGTAAAAAAGTCCAAATTTTAATTTCTGAGTTTTTTCTATTGTTTTTTTTTTTGTATGGAAAATTATAAAAATTAAATTGTTTTAATTCAACCAACACTGAAATGCGTCAAAATGGAAATTAAAGAGCGCAAATTTCTCTATGTAAAGCCAAACTCTCTGGGAAAACAATAGGTTTGTTCGTCGAAAATCACTCTCAATATAAGAGAGTAGGAAAAAATTCTCCCAAATTCACGCTCAAGTAGAAAAACTTGCAAATTTCTGCAACGCGAGTTTGCAGGAATTTAAACATTTCTCTGCCAGCTGGTTTCCACGGTTGTATTTCAAACATAATAAATTTGTATAGAATTTTTAAAATTCTTTCACAGCGGCAAAAAGCAGAATCTACATGTATATTTCTCGTTATTTCGACTTTCTTAAACATACGTTTCAATTTCTTTGTCGTAGTAGCTGTCAGGTTTCTTAAATCGACTCTGGTTGCAATTGCATTCCAATTACGAATACAGATTTTTTCAGCCGAGTTCCTTTCAAATCATTGGAATTAACTAAATTAATTAAGTAAACAAGTGTTAACTTTCATTTTTCATTTTAAAATCGGTTCTAAAATTTGTAAATTTAACGAACTTGTTTATTCAAATTATCGTCGACAAAAAACCCAACCATGTTCCACAATCATATGTTTTTCTTAATTGCAAATTTTTGCTGGCAAAATTTTTTGTAGCTTGAATTTGCAACTTCTTTCAAGAAATCTGTCACTTTGCGCTCTAAATTTTTGAGTGATTTTTTGTTGAATTTTCCTAATTTTTGTTTAATATATGACTACTATGGCTACTGTACACAAGTACACAAGCGAGACATAGTTGCTCAGTGTGCTAATTTTAAAAATTCAAATTCAACGTCATGTTGGCCGATACACATTTTTTCATTTTAGTCAGTTATAATTATTCATCGTTTGTAATTCGTTTTCTCGTTTGAAATAAATTTGAGTTGCCGTTTTATATGAACTCAAGTGCCTACAAATATTTGAACCTTTGATTTATATGGTTTTTGGTTAAAGCTAGGGCAACACTTATATAGAAAAATAACAATAAAAAAGTTTCACTTGAAAAACATTGCGAATATTTAAGAAAAAGCCAACACGTGATCACTAGAGTCACTGTTAAGTTCGAAGAAGAAATTAAAAAACCAAACTTAATATATTTACGAGTATATACATACATACAAAAAACTTTCTTAACAATCATTCAAATTCTATAGAACCACTTAAAACGGCATAACTCTAACTTAGTAACGCAGAATATTGATAATCAAATTACCAACACACAACTGTGATTGTCGTGATCGAAAATGTGTGAAAATGGCCCAAAGGCCACCGACGTTTGTTGTTATTGTTAACGCTTTCGATATTATTAAATTTAAATCCGCTGTCTGTGGTCTGAGGCAGTTATGCGCATAGTGATAAGATGTTAATTAAGCGTGTCTGACTGAAGTCTGAATTTACTTAGAAACTCTCACACTAATAGAAATGTAATCGCACACCTCGCAACGCTCATTAACACACACACACACACATACACACACACAAAATCAGTTATGTATAACGAAAATCGGCAGGCAATATTTAGATATTTTTTTATTTTTATATTTATTTTTTTTTGCTTATAAGACCTAAATACCGTCGCTTAGTAAGTCAACCAATTATGGTTCGAATATTTAGATGCACGTCAATTCGTTTATTAATTTGCTCACGCGGTTTTGATTTCCACTCAATCGTTGGCTGTCTAGACGACTTTTTCATATTGATTTTCTTTTTTTGCACTACTTTAACGAGGCATTCATTACTTTTTAACTCTTTTTTTTTTGAATTCCATCTACAATTACATATACATATTTGTCGCGTGATTTTTACACATGCCTACATATGTATGTATGTATGTATGTATGTAAATATGTTCAATATTATTGGTTTTACATGGCGTATGAGTGTTATGGCAACAGGAAGTTGATGGCGTTTACGTTGCTTAGAAGTGGGTTTTCTTTTTTGCGATTCGCGTGAAATCAATCGATCAATGACAACGATGACCAGACTATGCACATACATACATACGCACATACATATGTATATAGATTATTATGTTGATGATATTGATTTATTAATAGCCAACGGTGTCTGTGCCTATGCGATATTCTTTTCTTATTTATTTATGTATTTCCGCTGGTAAATGGTGCATAACAAGGACGGACCATTAGTTAAGCTGAACAGCCAAGCGGCAGTCTAATGAGATTTTACTGTGATATTAACGTTACATATGTACATATAACATACATACATACATATACATATATTTGCTTCTAAGAAATCAATCGATGCTGATTGATGTTATTCAGATGATTTAACAATGAATAAATTTAATGTTGAAGAATACTAGGAATATATTAATAAATTGATTGAATAAGAGTACTCGTAAGTAAGATAGATTTCTTTTTCGGAAAATGTATATATGTAAGTGTGCTTGTGTGTAGATACAAAAGTTTGATGGTAAATATATTTTTTCAGAATCTTTAAGGAGAAGCCTTGATAGTATTTACATATGTGCAGATTGACCAAAAGCCGAAATCAGACGGAGAAACATTTTGTTCTGTCCAACTCCTTCATATTATCTTCTCTGCTATCTCATCCACGAGTCAAACACAAGCGGGTTTGGTGAAACGCAGATCTGGGGCCACTTAGATCGACACGAGGAAAGTGGAATAAATTTAGGGCCTGTTCTAAGACGCACAAAAAATACGGTTACAGCTGCCAAGAAAGGTACTTAGCTGAAATTCTGTGAAACGTTGTTATGTGTTAAGAGATTATCAGATTTTATTTTATGTGTGTATGTATGTCATTATGTAGATACAAATTCTATGAGTTTTCATATGAAATGCTCAATGGTACATTTGTACACAGGATTCCGTTCATACGACCCTTAAAAATCACAATAATATTTTAATTTCTAAAAATCTTAAGAACCTGGGAATAATCAAAAAACATTACAAAAAATTAAAATTAAAAAAGGCGTGGACACAGTATAATCATATGAGAATGGCGTCAAAAAGCCAAAATTTAATTACATTTTTTTAAACAAGTGAAACCCTTTTTAAAAACCCAGTGGTGAGAGGTCTCGCAATTCTGAGGCCAGATTTGGATTCAGCGCATCATAAACCTTCGGAAATATATAGTCTTGTTTCTGGGTCTGAATGTTGGTTAAATTTTTTCGGCCTGTGTAATTCAGGACCATTTCAGAATCATTTCGTGAAGAGTTTGGAACTACCACTAAATATTCCTGAACTAGTCCCAAAATTGTACTGAAGTAGTCCTATAATATTCTTGAAATAGTCCCGAAATGGGCCATAACTAGTCCAAAATTGGTTCTCGCTATATGGTTAGTGGTAGTGCGAGATGTAAGCGACATTTAAAATGCATTTCCACTAAGTGCGTAGGGGCAGTGAAACGAATCCTAGACTACCACTATGCACTTGATAGTAGTGCACTTAAAAAAAAATATCACTACCACAAATTGTATTCACTACCACTATGCACTTAGTGCTAATGTATTTCAAATTTCACTGCCACTACACATATAGTGGTAAATAAATTCTCAGTGCAATAAAAATTTAGTGCAGTGTATAGAACAATGAAACGATGATGGTACATCCATCTATGCTTATGGTTCAAAGATGTACATAGGAGGAAAATGTCTCTCCAAATTTTACATTTATTTTTAATAATTTTTTATGACACTCAGTTCCTATTAAATGTATGCACTTTTGAACATTTTTAGTGGCTTATTACCCAAATATTCAGAATAACAAATTTTTGCCCATGGTCGAGCTTCTTTCCCATGTCTTTGTATACAAATTCTAAAATTTTTCAGTTGGATACTATTTCCAATTACTTTTTTTTTCACACACTTTTATCGTTAAATGTCGGCAACACTGATTTGAAGAACAATCTAAACATAAAAATTGTGTCTTTAATGAGAGAGAGACATGCGCATTTCAGCTGGAAAAATTGCATTTTCTAGACAGCGAATGACGCAACTTGTCGTCTCAATGGGCCTCATGCATAAAAAGTGAGCTTAAGCTCCGACTCGATTTTCAGTACAAATTCTTGAGCTTGAGCTCACCCTTTCAGTGCAAAAATTGAGTCTGAGCTTAAGCTCACTTTTTATGCATAAGGCCCAATGTCTCGTTGTAAATATAAGTTTGTGCTTATATGCCTTTACATATATGCGCACGTGGCTGCAAGCATGACTAACATGGAATATGTTTTAAATGTTTGATTTTCCTAAATTTTTTTATATACATATGTGTATGTATGTACATGTTGTGCCAGCATTTTTGTTGATTGCCAATGCTAAGTTAATAGTTTTTTTAGTAATTCCATATATGGGGCGAGTAATAATAAGTGGGTAGTATGTATTTATGTGCATTCATACTTATGTATATGTATATTGAAAGATCTATTCTATTCTGTAGGACTTTCAGCAAACATTTTTCTAAAAGTTAAATAAAAAAAATATTTTTCTTTATAAAACATTTATTAAAAGAGAAAAAATGAAAGATAAAAGCAAAATAATTGTCCAAAATTTAAACGAAATTAAAATATATACATATATTTTTTTTTTGTTAAAAAATATAACCTAAAATCCTAATGGACATTTAATAAAAAAATAGTCTTAACAAAAACAAAAATTTTAAACATTAAATGAAATTTAAAAAAATTTAATTAGAAAGAGAAAAATATTTAAAAAGTCAAATAAAATAAGCTTAACAAATTAAATGAAATTTTAAGAAAAACTTTTTCTATAACCAAATAATCTAAAAGTTAAAATTAAAGAAAACATTCATAAGTAAATTTGAAAAAAAATATCAGGTTCCTAGAAAATTTTGCATAAATGAATAAAAAAACTATTTTGTTTAACAATTTAAAAAAAAATTAAATAAAAAAACAGATGAAGGAAAAAAGTAATAAAGTCCAAACATTATTTTCTTTTAATTAAATAAAAAATAAATTCAATAATTTCGTAAAAAACTTAAATTACATTAAAAAATAATTGTTTAATTAAATTTAATAACTAGGTAAATTTAAATGAAATTAAACAAACATAACGTAAGGGTGAAAAAGTGCCAATTCCATTTATTGGAATTGTTCAGGAGAGACGCAAAATGTGTGTAGTTTCGTATTACCTGCCATTATGCATCAAAAACTAAATTTTGAAACAAAAATGGACTTGGCACGTTCGCAACTTTAGGAAGCGATATACATATATATTTTTCTTTTTAAAACAATAAAATCTAAAAACTAAACGAAAATTAAATAAAAAATTTAGTTACAAAAATGCGCTCCCCGAGGATTCGAACCTGGAATGTCTCGAATGGCACGCCAGTGCTTTACTCACCCGACCATTGCTAGTGTTGGAGCAGCGCGAGCAAAATTATATACACTTTTGTATGTATGTATGCACATTTGAAAGCTCAAATGCTTTCTGTCAAAAGAGCTTCTCACCATGAAAGTTGGCAAGGGAGTTTTTTTTTTGTAAGAGCTTCGCTCCAGAATACAATTTTATTTTTCAAACTATCTTGCCTACTATCCTTCAATCGTCTTACAAAAGACCTACAACTATCTTACTTAGTCAGAATTGGCTTGTAAGTAAATATCATAGCAGATCCTCACCGTCGCAGCTGTTTAGAGGGCGATGAGATGGAATCATCTAAATACTTTCTCAAAAGCTCTGAGGCAGCAAACTAAGTACCAAGTAATGCAATTGTTAACTATGCGGAGATAGAAACTGAAGTAGATAGGCTACACTTTGCGCAAAGAAGACGATAGTAAATATGGCATAGAAGGCCTTGAAATGGAATCCCCTAATCGGCAGATGCCGCGAAGCCTGCAAAAGAGCAGTCGATCTAGAGGCGAAGTACAAAGTTCAAAGCGATTGCCCCAAAACAGAACCAGGTTGCGCGCAGGCGTAGTAGGTTGTCTATGTGCCGCTTGAAATTAAATTAAACGACGAAGAATAAACCAGCTGCAGCGCTGAGGTAACCAAATTCACTTAAAAAATTAGCTTGAAATTGCCTTTTTTTTAGTAGCCTCTGCATTCATCTCTATAGCAAACCCATCTAAACGAATGTTCGGCCTTAACCTGTCAGGGTTATAAGCACAACACTACACCCATATAACATATGTATGTATGTATGTAAATATGTATGTATGTATTTTATAAAGAGATACACACAATTTTGCTCTTTCAATCATACGCCGGCAAGTTGCAGCGCTTTGAATGCAAAAATTCTTGCATTCTTGCACTTTTCTCATTGCTCGTAAAATGCAACAAGAAATCACTTTTTTTTCTTTCTTTGCTAAGTAGTTTTGTCTCTGGTTGGGTATGGAGGTGTAGCCTCAAATCATTTTACGATGAAGCGAATTCTACTCATAAAAAAAATCTTTAATTAACTTGTATTTTGTGATGAATTTTCATTTAAATTCAACTACTTTTCATATGGATTGCTGCAAAAATATGCTGCGATTTTCATTATTTTGCAAGTAAAAAAGTGATTTAAGCTTTGCATTCCTTTAGCTATGCTCTTCCTTCCGCTCACAAACACACAAGAACACACAGGTACTCGTACACGCACACTGCCATAGCGTCTGCAAAACATTTTTCTCTCTTAACCAGGCTCTCATATGTAGAGCGCATTTTAAGCACACTCTCAATTGTTCTGTTAAATAAGCGGCGAATTCAATTTCAGCTAAGCGGCATATGTATATAGCAAAGTTTGTAAAAAAAAAAAATGGAGGTAAGATAGGTGAGATACTTTTGTCATCATATGCGCAGATATGAAAACTTTAAAAGTACTATTTTCTTAGATATTATGTGTCATATGTACGTATGATTACAAATCTCTGGGCCCTCATCTGGCATTCACCGTTTGCATATGTACCTAAGTCAATAGTATTGCCATATCTTCTTCTTCTTCCATGCATTGCTTTATGCACTTTCAACCACCTCGTCCATACCTTTACCAGCCAGCCTCCATAAACAACAATAGCACAGCACTGCTAAATATGTACTATTTTCCCACACAGTTGTGCCACACTCATCAGCTGCTCCTACATGCATTCTGCTGTTGTCATTTTTTCTGCTTTATTTTTTGTTGTCGCTTGTGTTGATGACGTTAATAATGATGATGATGATGATGATGATGATGATGATGATGATGGTGGCGAATTGAAATGTCTGCAACATCGTGCAATGCAACTCAGTTGCTCCGTGGACAGCAAAGCATAAGCTTATTTTTATTCGAACGGTGAGAAATAGGTAAAAAATAAAAACAGCATGTGGCACCTAGTACTATTTAAAATAAAAAAAAGAAGCAAAATAAACAACACAAATACAACAAGAACAATGTGCGTTTGTGTATAGAATGAAGAAAATCAATTTAAGCATACCGATGGACCCGTGTGTATGTATGTAAATTTCGAGTATATACATAGCAAAATATGTGGCGTGGTAAGAAAGGAATGCAAACGAAGAACTACAAGAACTACTTAAACAACTAAAATCGGAAAGCAAAACGCAAAAACAAAAAATAAAAATAAAAGTAAAATAAAAATAAAAAAATAACGAAACACCATAAAAATAAGGCATTCAACTCGTTGAGTACTAAGCTGTGTATGCCGGTACGAAAGCTAAGCAGAAAAAAATCGCAGACGCGATTATAGTGAAAAAAAGAAGCGTAAAGAGAAAACCACAATTAAGCAAAAAATCGTACATATTGCATAGCTGCAATATGCCGAAGGTAATGGTTTTTATGTTAAAAAAAAATTAAGAAATAAATAAATTTATGGCGTGATAATCGGAAATAGCTACTAGTGGGAAAATTTAAAAAACTACGTATGTAAAGCGAGGTTAAAGAAAAAAATAAATTTCCGTAGAAATACATACATACATATGTACAAACATATGTCAATCCTATCTTATGTACGATATAAAAAGTGTTAAAGTTGCTAAATCAAAAGAATGAAATGTTAAAGCTATAAAAAATCATGCGACTGCAAAACCAACAACGCCACTAAAAAATAAAACTGCTGGTAAGTAATTAATAGAACCGTAAATATTTGGGGTATTCACAAGGCATTCGGCACAGTGGGATTTCGGCGAAATAAATTAAGTTTTTTGTACATTCAATTCTTATATTGGGATGCTTTAGCCATATAAAATAATACAGACACTCACAGAAGTATTCGTAAATTAGTTTTTTCACAATATTCAAAAGGTTTTCCATCATGAATCTTTTTCGTTAATTTTCATTTAAAATATAGCTCATTCTATAACGAAAACCATATATTACAAACTTTGAACAAATATCATAACAAGTAATTTTTAGCAAAAAAAAAAACGGCTTTAAAAAAATATATATATCTATATATATTTCATGATCCAATGATCGGATCTAAACCAGATTAGTATGGGACCACCTCTGAGACACTACCCTTCTGATGCATAAAAAAATTATCGAAATCGGTTGACGTGGTCCAAAGTTATGCGGTAACATACATAAAAAAAATATTCTGACGAACTGATAACCTCCTCCTTTTTTGGAAGTCGGTTAAAAATGAATCAAACTTAAAAAAATTTTCATCAAAATTTCAAACTTTATATTCAGAATTTTTAGAAATATTTAAGGTATGCACTTTTGTACTAGGTCTCCGTAGAGCAAAATCGGACGAACAATGGCAGTGTAGAACTAGTGAACTATGCTAGATGTGAAGCCCCACGGTACACCGATGACCTTTTTTACGTATGAAGAGCGCTGTGGTGATTTTCTTGATCCGTTCCATTGTGTTGCCATTCCAGAGCAGGTTGCTGTCGAGAATTACTCCAAGTTACTTGGCAGAACGGTAAAAATGACTACCTAAGTTTTAGCTCGGTTAACCTCAAGACCGCAGTTTTTGGTCCAAGTAAGGCCTCCATGAGCCGCAACAAATGACTCACTGTCACTACCCACATGTGTGGGAGTCCCTGCTATCTTCAGCAATGTTACTGATGCAATTTCCTTTATTTCTAGAGATCATAACATTAGGGATTAGTCGGACAATATTTTGCGGGGAAATCTCAGAAGACAAGGCAGCGTTATAGAAATCGCTACACGCCTTTCGGAATAAAAGCGTGAAGATCGTTAGCCTGAATTTAATAATGATGCAATTAATACATGTTTCTTTATGTCTATGACACCAAAAACGTTCCACTTTCATAAATATGTAATGAGTCACATATTTGATTACGTTCTTCCAAAAGTATGTATCTGAATTTAAGCTGATATCGATGGCTGAGTGGAAGATCGACCTATCTCGGCAGTTAGTTCTATTTTATATATAAAAATTTGTGAGTTAGCTTATAAATTGAGAACGGCTTCACCGAATTCAACCAAATTTATATAGCATATTCGGGCCATCATGCAGATATTTTATGTGGAGTTTGCCCAAATTAGGAAAAGGGGGCGTGGCATATGTATCTTATATATAAAAACAAGTACACGTTTTTGGTGTGAGCCAACCAAATTTATACGGCATATCCACCGTATCAAGCCGATGGTTTATGTGAAGTTTGCCGGTATTCGTAAAAGGGGGTGTGGCACCTCCCATACTAACTAAAATTTTTGTTGTATATCTCTTGAAATATTTGTG
Source organism: Rhagoletis pomonella (assembly GCF_013731165.1). Classification (NCBI taxonomy): domain Eukaryota; kingdom Metazoa; phylum Arthropoda; class Insecta; order Diptera; family Tephritidae; genus Rhagoletis; species Rhagoletis pomonella. The sequence goes on from NW_023458565.1 coordinate 23,906,004, forward strand.
GTAGAGTACTGGAAATTGGTATAGAGATATATCAAATAATTCCATACTCATGGAGGAAAATGGGCGGTATTGGAAAAGAGGGCGTGGCACCTCAAATCTTATATACAAAAAATAAGTGCAAGATTTCAACCAAATTTATACGGCATAGTCGGGCTATTATGCAGATGGCTTGTGTTAAGTTTCCCGAATTCGGAAAAGGGGGCGTGGCACTACCCATACTAACAAAAATTTTCATCTGGTATATCTCTTGAAATATTTGTAGTAGACTACTGGAAATTGGTATAGAGACATATGAAATAATTCCATACTCATGGAGAAAAAATGTGCGCTAATGAAAAAGGGGCATGGCACCCCATCCCATCTTAAATTAAAAAATAAGTGCACGAGTTCTACCAAATTTAAACAGTATATTCGGACTATCATGCAGATGGGTTATGTGAAGTGGTCCCGAATTCGGTCCAGCGGTTCATGATATATGACAGTTTATGTCTGTCACATGAACCACGTATGTATATGGTACAACAGCAGATATACATATGAAAAATCGAAAACATAGTGAACAATGCTGCTGTGTTTATTTTTTCTTCGGATAAATTAAGTCAAGTATAAACATGGCTGCAATATAGTATAAAAAAAATAAAAAATTTCATATAGAAAAATTCCAGGATTTTTCAATATTTGGTGTAGAGAAGCACACCGGGGTACGGCTAGTATACTTATATGTTTGTATGTTTTTTTACAATTGTACTTACTACAAAACCCTCAGCAACAACAATATTTTTCGCTAAACCCAACATTAGTCAATGACGTCATAGCACAAAGTCAACATCGTAACAAATTTTAAGTAAAGTGTATGTATGTATGTATGTGTTTGTATGCGTGACGTATCTAACAGTAAAAGCAAAATAAACAGCACATTTAGAAAACATGACACAGAGTAAAGAAATTTTAGATAAAACCGAAGTACTGACGAACCACCCAGCAGTTAACAACCAAGAGGATGTGAATGAAGCAGTAAGTTTAAGACAACATATTTACATACACATATGCATTGGTATATTAGACCGTATCACTATATATGTGCGATTTTGAGTGTATATCAGCAATGTTTTTATAACCCGTAAAAACTAATAAATCGGTTATTTTCTATAATTTTCCTTTTTGAAGTCCTAAACTTTGCATGTTGCACATACATATGCATGTGCTCTTTGACACCCACTCAACTAGCACATCTCCTTTTGTCCGATACCATCGAAACACCCCATAACCTGCCATTTTCTGAGTTTGACGACAACGGTTGAAGGATTTATATAATCTGGTTTAGGCCAGGTATCCGCAACAATAACTTCATAAGCAGAAATCTTCTTCGGGGAGGAAATTCTCAATAACGAAAACATATGTATGTATGTATCCGACAGCACAACATCCATCAATAGTTTTCGTGGAACCACAGCCATTTTCGGGTCTTGGCTAGCCCGTCTCCAAGTTTTTAATTGAGTGCAGTTTTTACAGTGCAGATCCGTTCGTACAGCAAAAAGTCAACGCACTTAATCGACAACAAAACGTCTCTAGGTAAGAAATAGGGTACTAAAGCGCACTGGATTTATACAGCAGTCATATGTCCTATTTTATTCAACGACATCACAGTCCATCCACGCCCACTAAAGCGTTGGAAACACTTCTAAAATTTCTGCCTGTTTAATTTTCGGTAAGTTTCAAGCTATTCAGTTAGACTAAATGCACTGTCAAAATGAAGAGTCACTAGATTCCGTCACACCAACATTCTAACGAACTACCCCGATACTATTAAGTCCCATATTACAAAACGCCTCTATCCCTTCGAGGAAGGACTGACAGGATGATGCGGCTACACTCAAAGGACCTCTTGTTAAACCGCTGTTTTAGGCTACCAATTCATTGCAGAGCTCGCTGGCCTAAAAGAGGCTGCATTTTGGCTTATAAAATCTTCTCTTAATCTGCCTTCACCAACGAAGTACTCACTCAGCCAAGCAGCTATAAAATGTTAAATGTCTGACGTCAAAACTTTTCACGATGCGGGAAAAACATGGCTTAAAATACAAAAAAAAGGCAAATAAAAGACGGTCGTTGGAAGCCACGTGTGGGACCACTCGACAAATCTGGCCCAGCTTCGACAAGAAAATATCCAACACACTCATTCGACTAGAATGACCTCTACTAAGGCAAGTTTCCGGTATCTTAACTTAACCCTACTTAATTGGCAGGCACGCTAGCAGAATGGGCTTACCGGTCAATGATTTCCGCCAGAGCTGCCGCGACGAAGAAGAAATTTAGAGTATTGAATACTGCCTCTGCTACTGCAATGTCTTTTCGTGGGCTATAAGACGCCCATTCCACCACCACCTCTTTGTATGTCTGGCGGAGCTAAACGAAGCAGGCATTCATGATTTCTTATGCTTTATTAACCTAATCAACTGGCTACACTTCTAGGTGAACGGATGGGATCGAATACGAACTCTCAATTGGTATCACGACGTTACCACTGAACCTAAGTGTGCCTATCTGCAACATTAAAGATGTGCTGAGACGATACTTTTTAGTATTGATCGATACTCGATACCGATTCAAAGAGTATCCAAAACTCTCGATTCTCAGTACCGAAATATTGGAATTTCTTATTAATAGACCGATATCGCCAAAAAAATATGGAATAACAGCTGTTTAGGAGAGCACCGGCTATGAAAAGCCACATGTAGGTACTTATAGGGATCCGTTTGCGGTTTTTTCGCTGGCTGGGTTAAGATGGAGCTTAAAGTATCGAATCGGTATCTGGTACCGAAAGGGAAGATGTTGGGTGCCGCAATTTTTTTCAAGTATTTGGTTACCGATCTCAGACGTTGGCCAGTTTAGGATCTTCTTTCGTATACGATTTTGGTTGACCTTTAAGAGATTTTTCTTTCACAGAAAATAGGTCGGGCTATAATCTCTGAAGCCATATCGTTAAGGTTGGGAAAGGTTCTGTTATAGTGGTTTCAGTCGCCAAACTGACACGAGGCCCATCTCTTCAAGAATAGTTCGATTTACTCTTTTCACGGGCATATGGACTCAAGCGTGTCTCTCCTAGCCAACTCATGCACAGCACTATTTCTTGCAATATATGTAACTATGGAGTGGTCTACTAACAAGGATGTAACCAGACGCAGCTGAAAGAAAAAGATAGAAAGAAGCACACCTTGACAGAGACCCAGAACCTGATAGCTGCTGGGCTAACCGAATATATGTCCAATCGGAAAACATTACGGTGATCTGCAAGAACAATTTCGGGCAAACGAATACATATTTGGGTTGTCTGTTTGTCTAAATCTTAGTAAAACTTTTTTTAATTATCGACAACTACGTCACCCAAATAATATAATTTTTTTTTGTTTTTTTCAGCCATAATAATGGTTCAGGTGAGTTGATAACGAATTCTATGTCTGACAGATATAATTCTAAGTACTTATGAACTCATATGTATGTATGTACATAGGCAATCGAATCCGAATAAAAACCACACCATACGAAAAGTCGCATAGACGATGACAAAAAATAGCAAAATTAGACGATAAATACGACTATGAAATGTAGACAAAAACATAAATAGGCACAAGCGGAAATTATGAAAAGGTGAGTGCTGTAAAAAAACAACAACAACGTTGGGAATTGAAGAGTGCAGAAGTGGACAAGAAAAATTGGAAGCGAAAGGTAAATAAAAACAATTTAGAAAAAGTTCTGAGGTGTGAACCATAGAGAGAGAGAAAGAGAGAGAGAGGGACGAGCGACAGTGTGTGGGAACAAGAATGAGAAATAGTGTTAAAAGAGCAGGAAACAAAAAGTGAACGGAAGTAATGGCGTAATAAAATGTGGCAAAAGCGCCAACAACCACACTCAATAGATGAGGAAGTGCGAACTACAAACATTTGGTGGAGACAGTCACACAAAAATAAAATAGAAAACACGAAATACAGCGAATCCCATAAAAGTGTCATAAAAACAAGTTGCGCTCACGAAAGAGAGCTTGTTGCAGCTACATACATATGTAAGTACTTGGGCAGTGTGTGTGAGTAATGAGTTTCGAAAACTTGAATGTGAACGCAAGTAAAAAACCTAAATCCCATAAAATAAAAAGAAAATAAAATCGAGATTATCAACGAAGCAAGTGAACGACGGCAATGGCGATAGCGATGAGGATGAGGATGACGAGAACGACAACGACAACGACGACAAACAACCACCGACAACCACCAGCGCACCGTGTCAACAACACCAACGGAAAGAGCAACAAACACCAACCAAACAGCAGTAATAGGAACAGCAACAGAGCAACGAAGCATCAGAGTGCACCAGAGCACCAAAGCTTGGAGCAACTGCGTACAGCGAACAGACCAGCTAGTTCGGTTTTAGTGACTTGACCGCTTCATCGAGGTGGTTGCTTTGCTCAGTAGCTGTATGCCCGTCAGGCGCGTCGGTTGTAAAACTTTTAGCAAACGTCCGCCATTGTGGACGCCATTTTCGATGAACGTGAAGACGTGAATACATGTCTAGATACGGCTGCAACGAAGCAAACGCTAATAAACATTAACAAAAAAAAACGTTAAAAGTGTGTGATAAGATTAAATGAAGACAGAGCAAGCAAATACGAAAATAAATAAACAATAAAAAAAAATTTTAAATTTTGTGGCGGCTAGTGTGTCTCGTCTACGTCTACAAACGTCTGGTGCGCGTACACTTGGGCTATTTTCGTTTGCTTAAAACACTTGCAACGTTTAGCGAGTAGTTTGCGCGATTATTTCACACACAAAAAAACAAGAAACAGAAAACAAAATTTTTGGCTGAAGATTTCTTTTTGCGCTGGGTTTTCGGTCCGACACAACGACGCAAGCAACAACGTCTGTGCTGAAGAATTATTTACTCAGCAACAATAAAATTATGTAGATAAAAATATGAGTGGCGTAAAAGGCATAAATAAATAAATTCCTTAGCGCTATTTTTGTTGTGGTATTTTTTTTTTTTTTTGAGATTGCGTTTGAGTGAACGATTTCTTTACGTAATTGCGATGCGACTAGACAGTTGAAGCGAAATACAATTTAAAAACGTTTTTTTTTTCATGCAAAAAAATAATTAAATAATTAAAATAATAAGAACGGCAGGCAAATTTTGCAAGTAGCAAACGTGTGATGAAGAGGAAAGTGTGAAAAGATCGCTTGTTATCAAAAACAATTTTCGAACAAAAAAAAAAGCAAGAAAGTTGCAGCTAATTAAGCAATCATTGCACGAGTAACTTAAAAGGACAATATTTCAAAGTTATAATAAAAAAAAAATTTTTAATAAAAATGACAAAAAGAAAATACATTAAAAACTCTCATAAAAAATTTACGTAGCCCATAAAAGTACACATAAACATTTATAGAAAAAAATTCATTTAAAAATAAATTAATTAGACTAATAGTGAAACTGTCTGCGTTCCTGTTAATCAATCATTCCTAAGCTCAAACAAAGCAAGTAAAAATAAAAAGTAGCACACACATACTTGCATACCTAATTATCTACAAATGTACATAGACAATATAACAATACAAAATAAAAAAGCAACAAGTTTCCAAAAAAAAAAAAACAAAACAAAAGCCAAAACAAGAACACTGCTATAAATAAAAGAGCAAACTAAAAGAATTTCGTAGCACACCAATTTGAAAAGGCATAAAACTATAACTAATAAGCATAAACAATAATTCTTTAACATAAAAATATTCAACCAATAGAATATTTATAGCTCGCCCAACATACAAGCTACATAGTAGCCAAGCAAAAAAAAAGGCGAGCAATTGGCGACAAAACAACTACATACATATATACAACAAAAACAATCGCTCAACAGCACTGTAACCAGCAAGATAAATAAAAAGTAAGTCGCAAAATATGTATAAAAAAAAAAACAAATTACATAAAACCCAAACGATAGACTCAACAAAAATTGTATAAAAACAAAAAGTGGAGACTGCAGCTCAAAAAATTATAATAAGCTGATTTCTGTTTAAGCCAAAGCAGCTAGTAAGCATTGTTGTAGTTGTGCAAGCAAGCGTTAAGTGGAAAATTTCAGTTCAGTTCAGTAAAGTATTCAAAGGTTTTTTTTTATTTATTTCATACATACTACCATATACATGTATATGTACATGCCCATACGCTAGAACTCGTATGTAGATATGTATATAACAATTGTATGTATGCACGCGTTAAATTCTACAACACAAACAAAATTAAAAAAAAAAATAATTATCAATAGAAAATAAAGCAAAAATAATTTCAAATAAATACAAAGCCACAGCTGTAGCAGCCAACAACAGAAATAATCAACAAGCAATGAGTTTGTTATCATTTGCTTATGAATTTTTTTTTTTTGTTGTTGCAAACAGAAAGCAGCTTATTTTCTATGATCATGTGCATATTGTAGTACTTATTCGATTTCCACTGGCGTAACCGCGGTGGGCGTTTGTAGGGATGGAAGGCCTCACAAGTAGGCGAATAGCGTTTTGAATATTTTTATGTATGTATTTGTGTGTAAATGCAAACATCGATGTAGGGAAAATGGGTAGGAATGACATGTAAAAGCGACAGAAGATAGTGGGGGTAGTTGGGCACGATTAAGTTTAAGATTAAGGGTGAGATTGAGATTAAGATTAAGAGTAAGATTAAGATTGGTATTAAGCTTAAGATGAAGATTAAGATTTGAGAATAAGATTAAAACTAACACTAAGACAAAGATTTAGATTAAGATTTGGATTGAGATTTAGATTGAGGTTGAGACTAAATTGAGATTGGGATTGAGATTAAGTTTAAAATTAAGATTAAGATCGGGATTAAGATTAAGATTAAGGGTGAAATTGAAACTAACATTAAGATTAAAACTAAGATTAGTGTTGTTATAGAGATTGAGATTGCGATTGAGATTGCGATTAAGATTTTGATTAAAATTAAAATTTATATTTAGGTTAAAGTTAAGAATTCGATTAAGAATAAGGTTAAAATTAAGATTAAGAGTAAGACTAGGAATAAGAATAAGATTATTATTTGGGTTGAGATTAAGAGAAAAAGTAAGATTAGAGTTAAGATTAGGATTGAGCTTAAGATAAATACTAAGATTAAGAGCAAGATTAAGATTAAGATTAAGATTAAGATTAAAAATAATATTAATATTAAGATTAAGATTGAGTTTGACACTTAGGTTTAGATTTATCTTCAAGGTTTAAAAAGTGCATACAGTGGGGAGCAGAAATGAGTACATAGTGGTAAATATTTGCAAGGTTCTTAAAGTTAGAGCTTTGTAGCGCAGTAAATTTTAGTATGATAAAGTGCAAGTTTTAAGCGGCTGCAAATGTTGATTATTTATATTTTTTCTTCTGCTGATTTGTTGAAAACAAATTTAAAGTGAATCTACGGTAATCAGCCGATTGCTAGAACAAAACCGAATGTTCGATTCGGCTTCGGCTTTGACTGAAAAATCTACCTTTAGCCGGACCCTACTAATTTCCAATGACAAGCTCCCGGAAAATTTCTACAATTCCGCAAAAATACCGAAAAGTCCAAAAACATCACGAAAAGTTTCGGAAGCTGCTAAAAATAAAATAAAAACGAAGAGTCCTGTGAAAATGCTGCTAGAATCCAAAATGTTTCGAAAAATAATTAACATTGTCAGAAAACATAATCCCGGAAATACTGTCGTCAACTTTGCTCTCTAAACAGTAGCTGAAAAGGGTTTATATATGCACATTTTCGGAATTCTTTCACTTAGTGATCCATCTCCTTTTAAAGTGTTAATAAGATTCTGATTTTGGTGCTTTTTCTTATCGCCATTTTTTTTGCAGAAAGTCAATTGTTGTAAAATTGCAATTTTTGCTTTTAAACTCCTATTTAAAAGACTTTCTTCAGCTTGTTTTTCTAATAATTGGTTTTGTTACACTTGATTTATAGGAAAATATAAAACTTGATTTCATAATTTGCCAAATACTTTCCAATAAAGGAATTCTTGCACTGAACCTGTTCTGGTGAACTTTTCCTTTTTTGTCAAATTACTTCAGTTTCGAAAATTCGCCCACCAATTTTTGGTGGGCGTTAAAAGCATCCACATAAGTCAATTATAAAGTATTTAAGATATCTCCTTTTGAGTCTTCTATACTACCAAAAAATAATTCGCAGTTAACAAAGCTGTCTACATAAACAATATTTACTTACAATACAATGGCATATAATTACGTGTGACCGCAACCAAATATGCTTAATCAACCATTCGAATTTGGTACGCCATGCCATTTTGAATAAGTAGCACTTCAATGTCTGCTGGCTTTTAATGTTTAGGCGATTAATTTGCGCGCTTGTTTTATTTTTTTATTATTTTTTATTACATACATACATATGTACATATTATTCGTCGAACGCTGTTAGGGAGTAGAAAATCCTAATTTGCTTGAAGCAGGGCAGACATTATAAAGCAAGCTATTTTTAGCAGCGTTATTATTTAGCATTTCAATGCGAATAAAAGACTTGCAAACTAATACTTATAAAGTGCAAGCTTCAAACAGAAATTAAAAAAAAAATCAGAAATTAAAGAAAAAACATTTGGCACTTTCAGTTTATTTTAGTTCCACAAAGAATAGAAAAACAACCAAAAAAATAAATATTATGAAAAACCTTTAAGAATTAATTCTTCGTTGATGTTATGTATTTTTTTTATAAAGCTTACCACGACCTTTTCCTGGATACTTCAAATCGCGCCCACTTCTCCCACAGCCGCCGTCATTTCCGGCCACTGGTGTATCTCCATTGGAACGTGGTTTAGTGGCTCTCTTGCTGTCGAAACCACTGCCTTTTGAGCTACTTACTGGCTTGGCGTGACCACTTCCTTATTTTCACTGAGTTGGCGGAACTGCCACGCTTTTCCTGCATCGCTGTACCTCTTCCTTCCCCTGGCGAAACAACTCCGTCTTCATTACTGCCAACCTCCACCCAACTAATCGCTTGCGTTGCTGGTTGGAATCTTCAGGACTATCCCTAAGAGCAACCGTCTGCTGCAGTACTGGCTGACGTAACCAACCCTAAGTGGCACTTTCCTGTCACGATATGTCAGGATCATTCCCTGAGGGATAATCTGGATGCCTTGGCCAAGAATGAAGTTCACGCCGATGATGACTTCATCCACAATGTCTGCCACTATAAACTTGTAGTCCGATTATTACCTCGCATGGTACTTCTCCTAACATTTGGGTGCGCTCACCCGTTGCAATCTGCAGCTTTGCTCCAGGTAGTGGCTTTCCATACCAAGTGGCCAAATCAGGTCGAATAATGGAAAGTGACGCCCCAGTATCCACTGTTAGCACTCGATTTTGCCCATTTACACATCCACCAACAGTGAGGTTGCTCGCTTTCAGACCAATTTGTCAGATGGAGATTATGGGGTCTTCAACGGCTGGAGCCAGCACCCGACCCTTTTTGCTAGATCGCTTTAGTTTAACGGCTAATTGGTAGCAGGACTATATTTCCCTGCGATTGACCGTCCGGTGTCTCCACTCGATGGGCTTTGTAGGCTGGTGTACTTAAGAGCGCCGCCGTTCCCCGTGTCTGAGCATACGAGACAGTTTCAGCAAATGTTGGCTTTGGATTCGTATACATACGTCTCCTGCTTGGTATACATTCCGCTGATCAATCTTTGGATTTTTATCCTTTCGAGCTGCTCACCTGATGCCTCCCCAATTGCCAAAAGTCAATCTCTCAATCTCGGAGGCGAATTCCTTTAGAGACCCGTTGGCTTTTTGGTAGCGATTCTTCAGCACATCTGGTAAATTTTCTTCCAGTGCTCGCTACCATAACGTCTTCGCCCTCGTTAATGTATCGTAAATGTTCCTTTCACAGTCGGGAATAGTCTGCAAGATTTTCGCTGCATTTGGATTTATCCTCCACGCTACAGTTGTTTGCTGTAGCCTTCTTTTCAAATTTCATCTTAAAGACTTGGAAAAAAATCGTGTTATCAAAGATGGATTTTTTACCTTAGGAGCGTTCGTCGAAGTAGTTGGACGATTCAACTGCAAATTACAGAGGCGACCTTTCAACACATCTACATCTACCTTAACCTCGACTTTGTCTCCTTAATTAGCACTTCGGTTTTATCTTGCCGCTCCTCGGGTTCTCACTCGAGTTCTGCGTTATCTTTAGCCGTTGTCGCGCAGTTGCACTTCTCAATTTCGAAAATGTCTTTTATGAAATATTCAAAACTTTAAGTTAAAAACTTTTGGCAGTTTAGTAGAGACTTTTAAGTTAGTGTACACACATATAGTGAGTATCTATTTTTTTTTTATTTTTCCGGCTTGCATTTACATACATTAACAATTTACCTAGGAAATTTTTTGCAGTTGCTCCAGAATAAAGGGTGTCCGCACTCGTTCATAGAATCCATCTAGGCTACAACCAAGAATCAACTATGTAAATTGTGAACGACAACATACCGGCGTTGCTAGAAATTTTAAAAGAGTAACGTGTTGCAGTAAGCTGTTTGTCGCATTGCAGCAAAAACATTAATGGGAAATGAGCAAAAATATACAAAAAACAAAATACCTTCATATTGAAAAACATGAAAACAAAAGAATAAAGGTGGCAAAGCATCGAATAGCGCCTGTGGCCGGTGTAGGTATGTGTATAAATGTATGTTCATTCGATTTTGCACTGCACTTGCGACGACAGGCCGATAGAGCGACAAAATAATTTATGCGTGGCTGCATTTGTTGCACGTTGTTGGCAAAGGAAAAACCTTTGGCTGCTGCCAAGTGTGGTGGCAAGAAAGCCGAGGAGGAAGATGGTGGGATGATAGATATTAAAATTTAAATAAATAACTACGTATAATCTTAGACCGAGTATTCGGAACTTATAGTGGAACAGTGGAAATGCTCAACTTTTCGCATATGTACTTCAGTCCTACTTTTATGCATAAGCTAAAATATCTTACACGCGTCAAAGAAGGCTTGGTTTAACCTCTATGTTAGTTTGTTATCTTAGTTTACTTCACGCCACGCATGACTATGTTACGCCATGAAAGCCCATGTGGAAGAAGATAAGTATGCACATATGTATGTATGTAGTATGTAAAAATAACAGCCATGCAAGTAACAAAAAGTAGTCAGCAAACGAAGAACCAAGAAGTGAATAGTGGAAATAGGAAAGTAAATTAAGCGTGTAGGAGAGCGTGTACCCTATTACGCATGAGTTCATTGAACGTAAGTAATTTGCTTACATACATACATATGGCATATATACCTGTGTATGTACCTATGTATACCTTACATACGTATAATAACTATGCATATATGCTGAAAGCGTTAAAAGTGCAAAAAACGCACACAGCAAAAAAAATAAAGAATGAAAGAAGAAATTTAATTTTTTCCCCCCTATGCAAGAACAGTAGAAAACCCAATCCCCTCACATTGCACACATCTATGTAAATACATACAGACATATGGGTAAATAAGTATGCAAAAAATATTCACGTATGCACATTAGAGTGGTTCAAAAAACGCTCTGTTTTGGAAATTCATAAACGCTACATAAAAATATTCGATGTTCTTGTTTCGAGGAGACAATTTTTCATTGCCCACAAGTAGCCCGTTCTAGTACTTGCCCACCATAACTCAGTTTCTACCACCCTAATGTCAGTAAATTGAGCTCGCTCAAAATTTTTAAACTTTTGCCAGGGAAATATTTCTTCGGAATTTACATCTGGATTCCGTTATAGCATTTACCCACCAGAGCTCAGTTCTTATCACCATAACGTACTACCCTAATGACATTAAATTAAAGCTCGCCGAAAATCATTAAACTTTTTCTAAGGAAGCTCATTGATTATTCCAGTAGAACTATTAAAACAAAAAAATTATTGCCGAATGTAGGTGTCACCGAAAAATTTAAATATTTAAGCGACCCTAACGACATCGATAAAAAATAAAATCGAAATTGCCTTCCTAAAATTCTTTAGACTCGAAAGAGTACGGCGAACCTTTTTTGTTTGCTTGTGAGGTGGTACAGTCTAATGTACATAGTATGTACGTTGATGTACAGGAGTGCGTATTCGAATAGCCACTTGCAAGCATAGAAGCGAGTGGCTGTCGTATGTGTGCAGCTGAGTTCAAAAGAATAGTAGTGCCCATGGATCATTTCTATGAAACTACGAATAGAAACTGAAGTGTTAAATATAAAGTTTGCACATACATACATAAATTGATAAAAAAAAAAATTAATTCTAGATAATTTTGAGAATACAGAAGTGCTAAAAATATTGCTTCGTTTATACACTAGGGCTTATAAAAAACAATAGTGATGAATGATGCTGTTCAAAATAATAGTAGTACAGTGAAACCACGGTATAATGGACTTGTAACGGTTGCACAAATGTTTCGTTATATCTATAGCTTCGTTATATTTACAAACCTCGATATAACTGAAAATGTTAAATTTTTTTAATATTCGTTATAAGCATAATTTCTGCTTTTTTTTCTGTAGTAGAACTCTAATCGTCAACATTTCAATTTGAGCCGTACTTTTTATTTTTTGAACAGCACTATTCTCGTACATACTCGTATAGGGAAATGCGTCATGAAAAGTCAACGCCGATTTCTTTTTACTTACTTATCTGCTATTCCATATTAAAAAAATTCTTAAGACAACTCTTCGACTTGTAAACCGGAACATGTCAAAAAATATTGGTTATAATTGGGAACTGTCGCACTACTATTTTTGATCAACACTGTATTTGCATATATCTATGTACACCTTTTTCCTAACTTTTTTACATATTATATGGATATTTATGAATGCCTAGTTCACTATGGGAAAAAACGCTGTTATGTGGCAACTACAGAATAGTTTATATGAAAGAGGCTCAAAGCCATTGATGACGATGTAAATATACGTAGCACATGCATACCGTTAAAGGTATGGCGTAACAACATATAAAAATCCATATGTACTTGCACATGTACGTACATACATATATCCATATATATATATTTATGTACGTAAATTAAAAAAAAAATAAATAAAGAATTGAATATTCTGGTCGAACTTACTATATAGGCATGCCTGTACATACAACCATACATGTGCATACATATGTGTATACTTAGGTATACAAATATATATTTTCTATTTGCGTATGCTCATAGTCTCATACTTACATTTACATTCATACATATGTCAAAAAGAGTTTACCAAGAAGCGCCGAGAGTGGTGGGTACTTAAGCGCTCATATGCATTACTATTTAGATAGTGTAATAGTATGATAGCCCATACTTTAAAACATATGTATATAACTATACTCTCTACCCCTGTTGGTTCTAATTACATTTATGTTATGATAATAATATTGGTAGCAAAATCTATTAGAAACTCGATAAATATATCGTTAAAAATATCCCTACCAAATCGATAAAAATATCCATAACAAAACCGATAAAAATATCGATAACAAAATCGATAAAAATATCCATAACAAAACCGATAATTATCGATAACAAAATCGATAACAAAATCGATAAAAATATCCATAACAAATTCGATAAATTGCGATAACAAAATCGATAAATGTCTATAACAAAATCGATGAAAATATCCTTAACAAAATCGCTAAATATCGATAACAAAATCGATATATGTCGATAACAAAATCGATGAAAATATCCACAACAAAATCTATAAATTTCGATAACAAAATCGATGAATATCGATAACAATAATGATAAAATATCGATAACAAAATCTATAAAAATATCGATAACAAAACCGATGAAAATATACCGATCATTTTATCGATAAGTCCCGAGAATCCCGAAATTTTCTTAAGTCCCAAAATAGTTCCCAGATTGAGTCTCTGTGTCTCTCTCTATATCCTTTCCTTTTTAATTACCTTTATTTTAATCTTTCTTCCCCTATCTTCAGCTTTACTTTTATCGGTTTATCATTTTCTTCATCTACATATTCCCCTTCACCTTTGCCCTTATATATATAAGTAAAGTGTTTTGGTCTTCATTTTTGCCTTTATCTTTACGCATCATTGTTTTTATTTTTACCCTTGCCTTTATCCTTTTCTTTATCTATGTACGTAGTCATCTTTACTTTCATTCGTGTATTGGTATTTTTCTAAGTGTTATTCTTTAACCTTTTATTAGCAAATTTTTGTTAAATTAATTCCATGTGCATACACACAAGAAGTACTTGTTTCAGCCCCAACCATTTCCGTTGCACCATTTCCGTTGAATTTGCCAATTTACTCCCAACCAACCAACCGCCGCTAAAGAAGTTTCACTTCAAAAATTTCTTATCAGTTTGTGTTTAAAACTACATACATATCTATTCGTACATAAGTCTGTACGTAGTAAATGAGTATGTTATATACGATTTATTATTACTATTCAATTAATAACAATATTTCAGTAGAGAACTTTTAAAATAATTATATAAAGTAGTCATAGCGAACGACCTAGTGCCGGATGTTAAGCAGAGAGTATGAGTACACTCAGCCTGTTGATATGTTTTGCATATATTTACGCTTTCATTTTTACATCTAACTTAATATACTTATAGGCACCACTTTCGATGCGTTTTATTTCTATAAATAAATTTATAAACCAAATTCAGTGGTCTATGGACTACAAAGGCTTACTAAGTTGCGCATACGCACCGTCTCACACCGCCCCAGCGCCAGACTAAAAAGTGTCCATACAACCGAATATTTTCACACATGATTCAATAATACAAGGTTCGATAAATTGACAGTTGTCTCTCTCGCACCGCTCCCTTAGCGGTGGCACCGTGTTGCTTCTTTGCAAATTTACCTGGAAACAGTGTAGCTTTGGTGTGAAATAAAAGTATAAGCTTTTGTGCAATATGTTTATTTGTATATGCATATGAAGCATATTTAACTGATGAAAACATAAGCATTGGATGTTTATATCAATCTCATAGTAGTCTTATTTTAATTTTGAGTCATTTTGCAGTTTTTATAGAGCTAAATAGCATATAAATTACGTAATTCACGTAGATATATAAATATTACGTTCAACATTTCGTTTAAAATGCCAGATTTCCTGCAAATAGTTAAGAATTTACAAAAGGAATTTCACTACTAATTGCCTACTTTGCGTACTTTTCTACTAC
The DNA here is from genome assembly GCF_013731165.1 of Rhagoletis pomonella. Classification (NCBI taxonomy): domain Eukaryota; kingdom Metazoa; phylum Arthropoda; class Insecta; order Diptera; family Tephritidae; genus Rhagoletis; species Rhagoletis pomonella. The sequence continues at coordinate 23,921,208 of NW_023458565.1, forward strand.
CATTTTCGCAACAAGGGATTGCATTCTTGCCCTTTCTCTGTCCTTCGCAAATGCAACCTTTTGTAAGGGAGTGTCAAACCGCAGCTGTCAATAATTACCTAACCTTGTATTATTGAATCATGATTTTCACATACATACTTCTCTATCGAGGCTTACCATTAAATTATTTCCTATGACAGCAATAATGGAATCTTGTAAAACGAGCGGAACAAAAACAAATAGTTGTGTATATTACATTAGGCCATGTATATTACATAGGTCATTAGCGTTGCCAGTTGGTGCTCGTTTTTACGCGTCACAAAGTGTGTCAATGTTTTTTTGCGAATTTAAGTAGAAATTTCAGCCTACCCTTGTTTTCCTTGCCTCCCGCTCACGACAGTTTCTGCACCTGTCTACGCTAGTTATACCCATTTTTCGTGCATGAGCAAGTAAGTAATCCGGTACTAACTCTGAAGTCTTCCTTTAATAGCAATACCAATAAGCAAGGATAGTTGCTTTCGCCGTTTTCGCACATAATTTTTGCAGTTTTTCAAGATGTTAACTCATTCCATCTAGCCCAGAACTGCCTGCCCATATTATTGACTTATTTCTTTGTACAAGTGTTGAGCGGTCTACGAGTGCAGTTTGTCTGTTCGAGAGTTAGACTGGTGGCGTTCTTGGCATCGATAACAAACCCGATACAAATATCGATAAAGATATCGACTACAAATTCGATAAAGATATCGATAGCAATATCGATAACAATATCGATATAAAAATCGATAACAAAATCGATAAAAATCTCGATAAAATATCGATAGCAAAGTCTATAAAAAATCAATATCGATATAAAAATCGATAACAAAATCGATAAAAATCTCGATAAAATATCGATAGCAAAGTCTATAAAAACCGAAAAAAGTATCGATAACAAAACCGATAAAAAATATCGAAAACAAAATCGCCAAAACTATCGATATCGGTAAAAATACCGATTCATATATCGACTAAAATATCGGTAACAAAATTGATAAAAATATCGATAACTAAACCGATACAAATATCGATTATTATATCGATAAGTTCCGAGAAACCCGAAAATCTCTAAAATCCCGAAATAGTTCCCAGATTGAGTATCTGCGCCTCTATCTACATATATCCTTTTCTCTGTAACTACCTTTATTTTAATCTTTCGTCCTCTATCTTCGTCCTTATTTTTATCGGTATCCCTATCCTCATCTTTGTCTTTACATTTATCTTTGTTTTTGCTTTTATGTTTATCATTTTCTTCATCTACAAATTCCCGTTCACCTTTGCCCTTATATAAATAAAGTGTTTAGATTTTCCTTGGTCTTCATTTTTGCCTTTATCTATACGCATCTTTGTTTTTGTTTTTATTTTCACCTTTACCTTTATCCTTTTCTTTATCTATGTACGTAGTCTACTTTCATTCTTGTATTGGTCTTTTTCTAAGTGTTATTCTTTAGCATTTTATTAGCAAGTTTTGGTTGTGCCCCAACCATTTCCGTGTGCTACTTCCGTTTAATTTACCAATTTACTCCCAACCAACCACCTACTTTAGATTAGGTGTACGGCGAACTTTTATTCTGGTACGCCCTAATGTGCATACATTTGCGCAATTACCGTGTGACAGACTAGCAGACATAAATCGAAAAAAAATATTTTGTTAATAAATCAAAAAAGCAAATCAACGCATATAATGGCGCAGACGAAAGGGCTTAAACCTCAATTAAACGCGTTATGGAATTAATGAGTACGTGCGTATCGCCACACATATGTATGTATTCATTTGATGTAATGTACTATAGTACTAACATCCATAAATATATATGCGTCGACTATTTATATTGCGTACTGTAAAAGCATAAATAAATGGTAAATGGCAGATTTTGTATTTAGTTTAGCTTTATTTATTTATATTCTTTTTGTGTTTTTTCACGTTTGATTAGCAGTTCCATCGAAGGGCACAAATTGCTGCAGGCCAGAAAACAGACGGACGGCGCCTATCAATAAACCGTCTAGACACTCAAAGTGATAAATTTTCACACATTATTATTGTTGATAACAAAAAGTTCATTAATTGTCATTGCAAGTGTGACGGTGGGGGTATGAATGAAAATGAATGAATCAAAAATCAACGAAATAAAGTAATTTTTCAATTGACGTAAATGTTGATTACGAAATGGCTAATTGCATGTGTAAATACATGTACGTAAGTACATTTTCATTATATGTAAGTATGCCTATCGAAAAGTAACGTATTTATGTAACTATTTACATGGGCACATCACGTGTTTTATAAACTACATAAACTAGTTTAGAATTGTAAGCAAAAGTTAGTTACGAAGTAACTTATTGGTGATTATTGATTACCTAAGATTATTTTTAAAATATTCATGAAAAAGATATGAGTAAAAATTTGTGAAGTAGGCCACCTATTTTTCGAAGGTCGAGTGTTTTTTGTGAAATTAATTGATAAATGATAAACAATTCAAATTTCACAATATTTCGAAATTCAGAAATTTTAGAAGTTAGTGCTAATCACTTCTTTCGAAATTGTTTTGATTTTATTAGTTTTCTCGAGATTTGTAATACAGATTCCATTTGTCGTGTATTTTTATTTTTTTTTTGTAAAATTTAATAGCTATAACTTTCAAAATAATTCGAATTTCGAAAAATTTTAAAATTTGTATATGTTTTTTATCGTTGTAAACCATAAACAATTAATACCACAAATATGGCTCGAACTTCGAAAAAATGGTGGCTCACTTCACAAATTTTTCCTCTATCAATATCACTAGACTCGACTTCACTAAATTTTATTTGAAAATTGACGCTTTTTTTAGACCATTAGACCAAACTAATGGCTTTAATACGCCAAAAAAATACTTTTAACCTACAACTTTTTAAAACTCTTTCAATTAATTTTTGTATAATGTATTTAAAATCGACTTTTTAAACAGTTGGCAACCCTCTTAGGAAATAAATTGAAACTAAAACATTTTCTTTCCTTTGACACCTATATTTTTATATATATTTATTTTCATTTTCTGATGAATTTAGTTGAATTTGTCTTTTTAATCAGTTGGAAACCTTCCTGCATGTAGTTAGGCAATAAAACCTTTGCAAAACCTTTTCGCCTAGTACCGAATAATTAAAAAATTTATTTATTATTTCCTTCTCCAATCACCCCAAACATATTCTAAATATTCAAATTAAAAGTTTTTTAACACTCTTTCGTTTGACACCTATATATATCAATATTTCATATGCTGTGTATGCATAATTTGATTTAATTGCAATTTTCTCATAGGTGGCAACCCTCTCCAAATATTTTCTGGCAAACATATTGTAAAAAAAACAACGCACAAAAATAAACGCTCTTAGCAGCAGAGCAAATCGAAATAAATATAAAGATGCATTCATTCATTTTGCCTGATAACGCTGCACGCCCCATATAACTCACAATAATAGCGACGCACAGTGTAACGACTCCATATAAGCTCTTGGAAAAAATCGTAAACGTGAATCGATTATTATATATATTTTTTTTTTAATAGAAAATTGTGAAATATCGTAAGGCTGGGCTCATTGCCACGCCCTCTAGCCTTGTGGGCGAAAATGTTAAATTTCATTCGATTTCGATGAAGTTTTGTTTGTACTCTTTGTTTTATTAGACTAACAGTAGATACTCACATTTTTTTACTAAACTCAAAAGCCTGTACATTTGCAAGTATACATATTTTTTGGTGAGAAAAAGATAACAATACAAAATGACAAGTATCTTCATGGGAAAAGGCCATAAAATTTATAGAATTGAACGATTCACAAACAGAACTAAACTGATTAGTCTATATTTTGTCGATTCTATTGTTTCTTTGGAAATGTGTTGTTCGTTGAGAGTGGGGGTGTGTAAATGTTATAAAATTTCGTATTTACGATTTAGTATTCCCCCCTCTAAGCTAAACAGGTTCTTTGCTATCAACTGTCACGATGTCATTTTTTTCACCCACCTCCTTATACATACTCGAAACACTGTGCGACGCACTCATAATGCGATAATGCTGATAAGAAGAAGACGGCGATGTTATCAGTGAGTTGAAGGTTATTCGTGGTATAGCTTAACAGAGCGCGAACGCGCTTACTAATCATCAGTTATGTATGTGGCGTCCGTAGGGATGGCAAAATAAATAAAAAAATAAAATAATCGATTAATTAATCATATGATTAATCACAAACCAAAGAAAAATAATTGCAATTAAACGGGAAATAGTCGATTAATCGAATTTTTAAAGGCACTTTTTTACGTTAGTATTCACAAAAGCACTTTTCCATAAAAATTTCTAATTCTCTTGTTAATTAGCCTTAAATTAAAAAAAATGACTATTTCTAGCAGTGAAAATTACTTATTGTTTACATTTATTATTATTTTATTATTTATGTACCAAAGAGTTTTGAGGGGTCCAAAGGTTGAACTCATTTCCTATTGATTCTAGTGACGACTCGCTACCCGTTTTCATTAAATGAACTGCGCACATTACTTAAGTGTTAACGGTTCTTTGAAATGCATTTTTTTGAACCTCGGGTTGAGTAAAGTTGATGCAGCTAGCAAAAAAGAATTTCGAGGGATGGATTTTAGGCAAATACAGAATTGATATTTCTTGCAAATATTTTCACGATTATTTTACAATCGATACAATCGATACAATTAAATGGGACAAAAATAATCGATTAATTCAATCAAACGATTAATCGCTGCCATCCGTAGGCGTGCGCATAACAAGCAGCAGTCATAACAAATGATAAGTTGGGGGAAAAAAAAGATTGCAAACTAATCAGAATTATAGTATACCCTTCACTTATCATTGCATTTTGATAATGTTTCTTGATAAAGCTTATACTATAGAAAGGGGATTTTTCTTCAACTCAGGTGCACTAATAGTGATTAGTATGAAATTGGTATGATGGCATGAACTCAGCACGTGAAATGAAGCGAAATTGTACTTTTATGCGCTTTACAGAACTTCAGTTGATAAATTTTACCCGCTAGTTAAATAAATATGTAGATTAGGGTGGTCCAAAAACAGGATTGTTCTATATCGAAAAAATATACCCCAATTTTTTTATTTTGAAATTTAAAAATATTTAGAGGTCGCTCAAAGCGTTCAAAGTTTTCCAATTTTTATATGGGAAAAAATAACTTTTCGTAGAAATGGTATAGAATTCTTGAAAATAAATATTTTTCGATCGGAAAACTCTTGATCTCCTCAGGAGACTTTCAATAATAGTACCCAATTGTTTATTTAACCATTTTTTAATACTAACAATTTTTTATTTTTTATTGTCTATGAAAAGATATATTAAAAAAAAAAAAAATTTCGTGAAAAATTTTTCACATACAAATTTTTTGTTAAAAAAATTATTTTTTGAAAATATGCCATCTCAAAAAAAAAAATAAAAAATTTAAAAAAAAATCCCAATTGTAGCTCTGAGTATTGCGCAATATTTAAGTATAGTATTATGGGGTGCTTTCTACAATACTTTGAGTTATGTTTTTTTTTTTTGCACCGAAGTCGAGTAAAATAAGTACACTACAAATTTGAATTTTTTTTTAATTTTATTAGATTATTTTTGAGTATGCAGTTTTGTAGCCCTTTAAATTTTGGTATAATAAAGTGCAAGTTTTGAGCGATGAAATTTTAAAATTATTTATAAAATTTACGAATAGGTATTGACCCGCTTCAATATGATTCATATGGCATTCAGTTAGTTAACTATAATTCCATCAAAACTACACAAACTTCTATCAATTGGCATTTAGCGGCCATTGATAAACACGTTTTCACAATTAAATTTAAAAATTTCGGAAATGCCAAACATAATTCATTCTTATCAATATGTCAAATACCAGACGCTCCCGAAAAGAAAACAAATACAAACGGATTTTCAGGCATAACCTATGTACGTATGTATGTAGTCAGCCTATGAGCGCCGGAAAGAAACATAATAAAAGCTTGTAAAAATATATACTTTTGTATAGTTGGGGTATTCACAAGAGGTCAGTAGTGTCTTAAACAGTCAAATAAATGTTTAGTGAACTGAAAACCACAACCAATTATTTTCTAATAGTTTGAAAATTCGTGACATGTTTTTTGTATTTTATGTTTTATTTTTGTATATTTCCATCAACAGATGGCAGGTACGTAAGGGCTCTCCGTCGGTGGCTGGTTGAGCTATCAAGCTCAATATAAATTTAAAAAAAATTTCAGTTAATAAATTTACTCAAATTATATGTTTTTTGCCACTGAAAACAACCGTATTAAATAAATTTTCATTATATTTTATTAACTTGGCAATCTTTTTAAATATCTTTTGGATGCAGAATTGTCCCTAGAGCATCTAGATGCATTTCTACATCAAAAAGAAAATTTAAAAAAAATGTCGCCACGTTTTTTGGCGGTTAGGGCGCGATATGTAAATAAATGAATAAAAAAGTGTTTTTTTTTTTATTAAGAGCATGAGTGGGGAAAGAGCGGAGCTCGGAGCGAAGTAAAATACAGGAGCGGAGCTAGAGCGGAGCGATGAAAAAAAACCTTTGTTCCGAAGCCCTGCCCCTAACTATATTTTTAGCCATTTGAAGTTTACTACACAATAACAATATGTACGACACCTTTGTGAATACCCCAAATATGTACAAACGTATGTACATATGATGCAAATATTTTAACAAAAGGCCTTTACCAGCAATCTGTTTATCATACTCACTAAAAAAATTCTCGGCCATAAAACAAACGTGTTCAAACTCAACAAAAAGAAAAATAAAGTAATTGCTAAAGCCTTTATATTAATATCTACATATGTCGCAATGTTCAAAAGGCAAATTTTCGCAATAAAAGAAAAAACCTCAATAAATAAAACTAGGTACAGATCTTCAATTGAAAACACATGCAACTATGGAGAGGAGGGTGTCCCTACATTCCCCTACAAACACGCCACTGACACGCCAACACGGCGAGACTTTGAACCGGCCTAGAGAGATAAGCCAGCGCGCAACAGTGAGCGATTGCGATACGCTACAAAATAAGTAGCAAGTAACGAGCGGGGGGCGATCAGACAGACGGCCAAACCAAAGAGGCGGACGAACACCCAAAGCAAATCGATCAGCCGACAGTCAAGACTGCTGTCGTTCGTACATTGACTTTAAACAACGACAGTGACAGCGAATGCCGTTAATTTCCATTGCAAAGTAGACAAACGGGCTGATCTGATACACATACATACATACATAAAACAAAAAATAAAAAAAAATCGACAAAACAAGAGAAAAAATAGAAACAACAATTCAATTGAACAAATTAGACTTGATAATGAACGCTTGATCACGGTGACTGACTGAGTTGTCGAATAAATATGATACGAACGAATAGCAAATGGCACGTATTTAGTTTGTGAAGAAAGAAAACAATAAAAGCAATGTTCAAAATGACGCGATACATAACCTTAACCCTCTTTTGGTGTTCTTTTGAAGTTGTTAAGCGATTTAGGTGGGTAGAAACCGAGTTTTCGTCTTTCGCTTGGCGTATTCTAACTACATATTTAGGGGATTCACAAGACGTGTTAACCGTCGTAAAATCTTAAGGTTAACATCTTTTTTAATTAAAATGGTTTTAGGGGATTTCTAACTAAACCGAAATTCTTTTAAACTGATAAAGAATATATAATTAGCCACCCCCAACCATTTTAACCGCTATTTTACATAAACAAGTGTTAAGCTTAAGATTTTACGACGGTTAACACGTCTTGTGAATCCCCTAATTATAACACTCTAATTCTAACTCGTGATCCCACAATAGTGCCCTGCCTAACTTGGCTAAATCTGTCAATCGTTACCGCTAAGCTCAACTAACGGTAGGTCCTGGAAATGTGCCATTTTCAAAGGGAGGAGGAATTGGAATATCCAATCGACGTCAGTTGGCTCTAAAGAGGAACGACTGGTGGGTTTTATTGAACTCGGCCAAAATTGCTTAGGATGTATTTTATTTGCTACCTGTGTAACGTCAAGTCCAGTGGCTGTGCGATGTACTTACATATATATACATATGTAACTAATTCTAGATCTCCACCGTGAGTTCGTATAGTTGCCTTTTGTCGTATCAAGGTGGTTGTTTTGCTTCCAGCAAGTGTCTAGGTGGTTTCCTACGCTGAGCATTTTGCTGTCGCCAAACGCCCAAAATAGTTTCTCCAAATATTCAGGTAAGCATTTGCCTGACATTCAAAACCTTTCGGTTGCTAATTGAGTGTATAAATTTAAACCGATAATGAAATGCAAAGTAATTCTGGAAGGGTTATAAATACATACATACATATGTATTTATATGTGCATTTACTTGACAAAATTGAATTTGCTGCCTTAGCACTTTACATACATAGTACATATGTATGTATGTATGTATGTACGTACATATGTAGGTGAATACTCGATTTTTTTACTGTTTGTAGTTCATCACCTCACCTCAAGTGGCTAGGGCTTAAAGATGATGCAATTTCATTACACAATTACAAGCACAATTTTACAGCTTTTTGTTATGAGTAATTTATAATGTGGCATTTCAAGCCTAAGCTTTGAGCTGTAACCGTAGAAATATATTTTCAATTAAGTTATGTCAAACAAATCATATTTGAGTCGCATCAACTAGATTAGCAGCTTTTTTTCTATAATGAAATATACCCTTTTAACTACAAAGTACATACAAAGTTGCAAGTGCACATTTATTCGACTGAAATATTCGTAAGTAAGGGCTAACCAAACTTGGCCTAGCACTTAAAGCGAGTTTTTATGTGCGCTCATATTCTTACGATTTTTGAATTGATATTATTAAGTCAAGATTTTCATAGAATTTTCCTGATATTTAAATTTGATTAAAACTTTAAATTATGGCGAAAGTCTTAAAATGTAATAAATTTTATAGTTTCGATGAAAAGAGAGTAGCTTTTTTTTGTTTATATGGAGAGTGATGCAACCTAATATACATACATACATACATGCTACATAGGTTTGTGGTTACAATGTCGTTTCTTATGGAAGGATTCCTTAAAACACCGGCGTGTCGTTGTAAAAATCGATGCCGATATCAAATTTATACCGAAATGTTTATCGATTTCGTTATCGATAACTTCGTTCAAAATGTGATTGATATATTTTCCCTTATCTTATCGAAATATTTATCGATATCATTATTTCGATTAGTCGATATCCCTACAAATACATACATAAGTCGAAATTGTAGTTGATATTTTTGTCGAATGTGATATCGAAATACTTATCAATATTGTTCCTATAAATGGATTCCTTGCAACATATGTATGTGTGGTGTAGTATTCGTTGTAAAAATCGATGCCGATGTGAAACTGATACCAATATGTTTATAGATTTCATTATCGATAACTTTATTTATTTATTATTATCGATTGCTGTCACCTTATATTCCATATTGAATGGAAATTAAATAAAATTAAATAAAATCTGATTTAATTAACCTTGAGGAAATATTAAATGTTGATTCCCGAATTTTTTGGATACATTCATTATAACCGAATCGGAACTGAAATCTAATCGAAAGGGCTCGACTAATCGAGTAAAAAACGACATCTTTAATCTGGTGTGTGCACTGATATAAACTGTGGCAAAAAGTGGTAAACGTGCTCCGATTTTACTGACTTTTTAACCGCCTTAAAAAAAAATATTTGGCGGTTTTCAGTTCATCGGAATATTTTCATTTTCTTTTTTTACATACGTAAAGCTACCAGATAACTTTGCAGCACCGGAACCGTTTTCGATAATTATTATTTTTTTTTTTATCCGGAAAGGTGGCACCTCAAGGGAGTCTCACACATCAATTTGGTTTAATTCCACGGTTATTGTTACTCCTATATTTGTATATGAGCATTGAATTCGGTTGCATTTTTTGTTTAAAAATTAATTTTTCTATCTGCAGTACTTTTGCTTGGAAGTTAGGGAAAATGAAAAAGTAGATCGATCATAGAGCGCCCAGCGTGGAGCGGAAATTATGAATTTCACCATTTGTTTTTAAATATTAACGAGTACGTTGATTTCGGTTAGAAAAACTGAAAAAATCTGAAATATGGTTAAAATCGGTAAACTAATATAAAATCGAATTTTTATTATAATTAGAAAAAGTCCGCTGCTAGAGGCTTGTCGCCTCAATGAGTGAACGTTTTTTTTATGACTTTCTTTTTCAGCATCTAGAAAAGTAGTAACCTATTACCTGAGCATGCAAAGTAGTAAAAAAAAGAGTAAGCACCGAAGTAGTCAAAATTTCGATAGTTGTGAATTTTTAGAAGTATGCTTGGTACATATGTATATATAATAAGTAAATATTCTATCGAGTATACATTTGTGTAAATATAATTTTTTTAATGCGCCTTTCCCAATTGCTGATAGGCCTGTTGCGGTCACAGCGTTTTTTTGTTTTTTTTTTTTTAGTTCAGACGCGTCACTGCTATCATCAATAGGAGGCTTGAATTGCTGAGTGATCTGCAATCTGTTGAGCCTACGGCCGATGAAATTTTATAATTTGTGATTTTATTTTATTGACTCTTTGACACTTTGCACTTAATAACATTAAGTGCAAATTTAGATTTCATATATATTTATGTATTAATTTTAATGTGAATTGTTAAAATTAGCAGACCCAATAAAGTATTTGTTTTTGTATTTGTATTTTTATTTTTTTGGAAATAGTGCGTCATATGTCATATGTAGTGTGGGTGAAAAGAGTACTAGGGCAGGTAACAATTAGTATTTGACTTTTTAAATCAATTCAACAAATAAAAGTAGTGGAACTTTTGGTTTTGGATTAGTAAACAACAAAGTTGTTTAGCTGTGTATTCGTTAAAGAGCCGATATGCGTGGAAATAGCAATATTGAAAAATTGCCTGAATTATGGGAAAAAATTAACGCTTTAGCGTATAACGTAACGCGTGTAACTGTATAACGTAACGCGTATAAACTTACCACTTATCACTGAACTTTACGAAGGTCAGATCTGTCAATGACCAGACAGATCTTAAGAAGATCATCTGTCAAAAAGATCACTACTTAGTTTTAAGATATTTCGCGTTGTGATGGCTGCTTTCATCGAGGTCGCAAATGGAAAAAAAGCTCAAGGAGTCCTGCTATAATGCCACCTGACTCAATGTTGATACCGACAGTTTAAATAGAAATAGAACTAAATAGTTAATTTGTCCTATGAACCGTTAGAGTTTGATAAATTTCCGTCGAGCAACCCGGTAGATAGCTAATTAGCAACTTGAAGTTGGCTCTGCTCAACAGATTTATATCTTTCCTAGCAAAAGAATAACCAAACCGTCTGACCTGTCTAAGGCTCCCACCTCTGCCCATTAGGCACTGTGCACATAAGAGCGATACGACATGCGATACTATATGCGGTGTGGTAGCAAACCGTGTCGCTCGGCCGATACGCAAGCGATATATATTGCCGCAGTGACGCTGTCGTGCAATTCCCACGTACTCAATATGTCGTACTCAACATGTCCAAAGTTCTTCTCCACCTGATATTTCCATCCCAGAGGAGACCTCACTCAGTGCAGCATTCCGCACCACATCCTACCCTCGGTTTAATTTTGACGCTTTAGTATATATTGGTGCGAGTATGTTTTCAGGACCGAATCTTCTCCCTATTCGTTCCCCTTGATGACGCCGTTTGCGAAAACCATAGTCGTATTGAGTGGTCCGGGTGCTTCAAATTTGCCCGAAATTCGGAATGGCCAAATATCCAAATGTCCTGGTCGATGCACATACATATTTTCCCCTTCCTGAGCAATGTGAACTCATTTCTATAAGTCATTACCTCATTGACTTGATCTGAAATCGCCCTTCGTTGGCCATTTATCGTATCAACAAATCACGCCATTACACGTCATACATGTTGCATGTTACATACATGTACAGTAAAAGAAAAGAAAAACTACTACATACAATCATTTCTATTACTCTTCGCACTTAACACAGCCATCTTGACCTTATCTTGTCTGGCCACTTTTTCTCCAGGAGCACTATGGCAAGTATCAGCACTTTGCGGTACTACTCCAACAAATTTCTAAGTAACCCGCACCTTCAGTGTTAATTAAAACTACGCTGTAAATTATGTAAATATTACGCGTACATAAATCATGTGAAAATTTCAATTGCGGTTTTTTTTTACTAATCAATTAAATTGATTATTTAGGCGATCGTGCGTCATTCGCCGCGACTGTATTCTTTTTACTTGAAATTAAGTGCAAAAAATGCTCAAGTACTTTTAATAAATGTTCGCACTTTAAATGACAAATAGTCACAACTCTAAGTTTCTTAAAATCGATTTTTTCCCTATAAAATAGTTTACAAATCGTATTTCTAGCTTCCTTAAATTGGAAGAATTTTAATAGCACTAAGCTTGTTTTTTTTTTGCTTGCAAGTTTTTTAGCTCTCCTGTACTTTTGCGATCTTTAGAGTTGCGACTGTTATTGATCTAGGCTGCGATATCGTTCATTTTAATTTGCCTATTTGCACACTTTAAAATATGTATTGTAAGTTTTGTTTAAGTGGGCTTTTCACCAGTCGCCATCCTAGTTAAGTAATATGAATAGTTTGCACTTTGATTGAATTTATCTAAATGGTCTAAAGTGTGCTTTCGCCGTTCAAAGTTTAAAAATGACCACTTGTGAAAAATTACAAAATACTTAAAGATTTTCCGACAGCGCTGAGTTAGTAAAAAGTTAGGGTAGTTCATCAAATTATGGTAGTCTTTCGCTTGGCATTTAAGATAAGTAAGGTTAACCGGTATTGACCAATTGAGAGCACTAAATTTATCTTAGCAAACTATGCTCAGGGGTAGGGACTTTGAGCTCAGAAGTCACAATAATTTCACAAATATAAGTTTTCATGCTTGGGTAGCGCACTGTATGTACTCAAGTTCGCACTGAATACCCCTCACGTTCTAACTCTTTTTGAAAGGTTTATTCAGCTGAACTTCCTTGTTGTTGTGTTTGCAGTAAACGCTTGAACTATTTGTAGGTACTTGTTCGTTATCATTAACCCGCTTGAATTGACGACCTATCCCAAAAAAAAGTGTGTCGCTGCCTTTTTTTAGAGTAAACTCTTACACGATTAGCTTTCGTTGCTCATTCATTTCTTTTGTGTTGGTTTCCTGTTTTGCTGCTTTTGAATTTTCGGTATCGTTGCGGTGTCCTTGATATGTTTTTGTGTCAAATCTTTAGCGCGTAGCGAACTTTGATTCCTTTTTTGAATTTTTTTTTGTTTTGGTTATTTTTCATGCATATATATACACACATGTGTACTTCCACGCTTCCACGTTTCCTTGTTTCCTTGTTTTTGCCATTCGTTGACGGGTATTTTATATGCGTATCGCGTGTGTCGTATTAGCGTATTAGCAAGCATCTTTCTATTAACATGCATATACAATACAATAAGCACTCTTAGAATTTCTGTGTGTCTGGCTTACTTTTTTTTAATTCTTTTTAACTTTTTGGCGCACAGGTTGTTCGTAGTACCTGATTTAACCTCGTTGCTGTTAGTTACTTATTTCTTTCTCTTTTTTATGCAAACTTGTTTTCGAATACTTAGAAAACGTTTTTTTTTGTCATTATTTCATTGCTTTTGCTTCCTTATTTCATGACATTATGTTACGTTTTTTTTCTCCTTCTTTCTCCAATGTCTTACGCCCATTTTCGTCTGTCTGAATGTGTCCTTGAGTGGCAGCCAACGTCGCGACTCATTCCATGTAGCGCCGCCGCCAAAAGTAGGTCAATAATTAATTGTTCAATCATTACGCCAACGTCGGCGAATTCTTGGAAGGCTTTACTTTAGCTGGTATTTCATGCAGACAATCAGACGGTGCGTGTTTGTGAAGTAATCATTTTTTGGGTGTGTTTGCCCTAATTCACGTTTCTAAGTACATAACTACCGATTTCCTATGGTTGGGGGAAATCAGAGAGGCAATCAAGACACTGAATATTGAATGATTTTTAATAAGCGATATTATAATTTCTTTTGATGTTGCTTTCAGCATAATTTTGATTATTTACTTACTTGAAATGCTTATGCATGCGTTTTCCTGCAACTCATTTTATATAAAACAAATTAAATTAACGCAAAGATCTAACCTTTCCTAGCTAAAAGCTTAAACAGCCGGCAGCGTTGATCCGGATTAACTCGGACTTAATCCGGATTAACTGCAGTTGATTCCTGAGTTGATCCGGATCAACACTGCCGTCTGTTTATGCTTTAAGGTATTTTATTTTTCGTACCGTGCAATAAATATTTTGGCTGTCTGTCGAAAACGGGCTTTGTTGTTTTTAGGCTGCCCTATCATCCATTACTGCATCTCCCGTTTAACTTGAAGTATTTGCTATCTCGGCTGTGGATGTGGCGACTAGCAACACCTAGTGCCTAAAGATATGCTACAACCCCAATCAGCTGGTACAAAACCGGAAATAAAGCACGTATATATATACAAATAGTTTATGCAAAGCTCTTTGTGCAAAAATTTCTTATAAGAAATTATGCTCAAGCACTTCTCAAGTGCTACATAAAGAGATTTAGTAAAATAATAAGTTGATGAGTCGTAGGGATCCTACAATGACTTACAACCAAGCAGATATGGTAACTTATTATAACCATTGATAGCAATGCCTTCCCAAAAATTTCCTGATTCAATAAGTTTTGTGTAAATAAATTCATCCTGGTCCTCGCTTCTCACTGAATTAATCACCCGCAGTAAAGTTCAGAAAGCGACTAAGTGAGGCCCAAGGTGTTAAAACCTTAAGCTCGCGAGATCATTCCACTGCATCGTCCTCCAAGCAACTGCTGCAGTACGTTCTTAATGTGGCGCTGAGCCTTATCAAATGAATTTTAATCGTAAGGAGTTTATCTACCCATGACCAGAAGAGCTTTGCCAACCTTGTATTGTGTATATTTAGACTCACGTGTTACTGATATTGCGAAAAGTCTACAAAGCAGACATCGTAACTTATCAAACGATTTCGTCGTGCACTGGACCAAACGTATTGTCTCAGTAAATCGGACTACATATGCCACTCCTCGGCCCAGCTTTAAAGAGTGTGTGTCACCAATGAATTTTGGTCAGAATTTTTCTATTCTCATATAACAAAGTACTGGCAAATAAAAAAAGTACAGTTTTTATCGAAAATTACGCAAAATTCTAAATTTCACAATTTTCGGAGTTTTGCAAATTAACTTTTTGAATTTCTCAAAAACTAGTATAATTACAGAAGTAGTTGTGGTCTCATTGTAAAGGTGATATTTAGGGCTATAAAAAAAAGATATAAAAAAATATAAAAAAAATTTAAATCCTAAAAATTATATAATTTTAAAATTGAAAGTCCCGTAAAAGCAAAAACTTATAAAAAATTGTGGCTAAATTTTGTATATAAAATATCCCTAACTGATCTCAAAAAATCCTGGAATTTTCACGAAGGTATGTTTTGTATTTTTGTTTTTATGTAAATTTTGAACCTTGAAAGAAAAACGATTTTTCCAAACTCTAAAAATGTAATGTTAAACTATTTTAATTGAATTGAATTTTTTTTTAGCTTCTTCTTAGCTGCAAAAAAATTAGTTTCAAAGTTCAAAAATTAAAACTTAAAAAAATTTCGAATATACATAAGTATTCATAAAAGAATAATAACGTATAACGGAACCAAAACCATGTTTTTTAGCTATATATAATAGGTTTTGGGATATTCAAAAAATAACTTGCGAAATTTAGGAAATTTTGAAGAAATAAATAATTTTTTCTTCGTCATATGAACCAAAAAAAAAAGTGCTGACCAAAATTAAGCCAGATGAAAAGTAGTCGAATCCAACCATTTGTCGATTTGACATGGATTAACCCTTAAGTATGTATGTAAATATGTATACTGTATGTAGATAAAGGTATGTACGTCAATCGGAATTGCATTGACAACAATTTTGCAAGTGAAAAATAAATAAGATGTGCATATACATATGTACATACATACATATATAAATATGCAAGTATGCATTATGTTTACGTACATGCATTCGAAATTAGCTTAGCTAGCGTAAAAGCAACATACATACATATAAACCGAAGTAAGCTTTATGCATTAGCACAATCATTTATTTACAGGCATACATTAGTATGTACGTATGTATGTAATATATAAATGCAATCTACTTACACACCATCGTCTACTATTTACATGTCGCGACAATGTGTCTGTCTATTTTTAGCGAAAAATCGCGCAAACAGACAAAATAAACAAGTTGCAACATTGCAGCCATAAGAAGCAGCCGGCTTAATCTGTAGACATGCTTGGCACATACATATGTACATACAGACATCCATGTATAAGGCTCACCCGCTACCCCCTCATCCAAATAACGAATTGCAGTTGCAGTCTTTTCATGCATTTTATTTTATATTTTATATATTTTATATGTATGTACATGTGTGTGTGCGTTGCATAGTATGCAGCATGGCGTGTTTCTATAAGCAAATGGGATGGATGTGCTATGTACATACATACATATGTACTTGTATTGAAACTTTTGGTTGCCACACGTTGTTTTTTGGTATTAATGCTTTTTCTGTTTACAGTTTGTTTGTCGACAATGGCATGCGGAAAATTTTGTTTTGATTTCGCGATTTTAAAATATGGGCCATGCACGAATTTTGTTCAACTCCGGTGTACATAGTACATAGATACATACCTACATTTGTAGTTAACTTGTACTTGCAATAGCATTTCTTGTACATTTGTTTACTTGCACAATTCGGTTATTGAAAAGTATGCTTCACATTTTCCCATGATGAGTGGCTAGTGAGGATAGAGATACAAAATATCATTGCAAGAGAAGTTCTACGTGTTTAGTGGAGCTTGTTCTCCAGCGTCTTTACCTTAAGTCCTACCGACTAATGAGGACCTCTGATCATTCGTCTAACGACGGCCGCAAACAGCCTTAAATACTAAAGCGGAACCACTTAGCAGCCCTATCGCAGAATCGTTTAAAGTAAATGCAAATCCAAAAGCGTAAAAAACTTATCTGCATATATTTAATCGAAATAAGGCAGTCAGTCATACACGTGTGGCCTTAAGAGCAATGATTTTTAACAATGTGCTCGATCATTGTGAAATTATTATTTTGCCATGGCGATAACAAAATGGAAAAGTGTGTTGTCGCAAATGGCACGTTTCGATGATTTAAACATTTTTTTTAAATGAGCAGTTGATTAAAAAAATCCATTTAAGAAGGCACTTGTTTGTAAAAGTAAATAATTTGCCATAAAGTCGTAAGTTCTCAATAGTTAAGCTACATATGTATGTATCAGCACCAACCAGTAGAAATACTAGTGGTCCAAAAATGCATGTGAAAAATGCATAGGATTGTTCTATACCAAAAAAATATATACCCTTATTTTTTTTTATTTTAAAATCAAAAAATATTTAGAGGTCGCTCAAAGCGCCCAAAGTTTTCCATGTATTTTATATGAGGAAAAAATGACTTTTCGTGGAAATGGCATAGAATAGTTAAAAATCAAAATTTTTCTACCAGAAAACTTTTTTTTATCTAATGGAGATTCCCAATAATAATACCCAATTGTTTATTTCACCATTTTTTCATCGCAACTATAACTTATAGGTCCGCCAAAACTCCACAAAAACTCCGAAAAATGCAAAACCGGTGCCGATAAAAAATCGTTAGTATAAAAAAATTGTTAAATAAACAATTGGGTAGTACTATTGAAAGTATCCTGAAGAGAACCAGAGTTCCCACGACAGTCGGGTCTACGTAACCGGAACGACCCAGATTTATATCTGGCCAAGGACTGTTACTCCAGCAATACTCCCCAAAAAGTCTTTGGGGAATTGGTATGCTGCTACAACAACAACAACAAGAACCAGAGTTTTCCGATCGAAAAATATTGATTTCAAGAATTCTATACCATTTCTACGAAAAATTTTATTTTTCCCATATAAAAATATATGGAAACGACCTATAGATATTTTTTGATTTCAACCTAGCCCATATACATATCTTAAGTAAAAAAAGTACATATTTTCATATTTCTCTTTAAAGTCTATTCATTTCTGGATAGGAAGCTTAACTGGATTTGTAATATTTGTTTTTTACAAAGAAAACTATTTCAAATTTTATTAAATTTTCTGGATATTTTTCTCGTGTTTTCAAATTAATATGAATTCAATAAGTTGTAATTTTCTAAGTAAAAAATTTTTTTCCTAAATTGTAAATACCATAGACATTTCTATAATTTGTTATTTCATTTGATATTTTTTTTTTTTCATTTTTGAAAGATAATTGAAATTCAGTAGTCCATTTGTTGGCAAATAAATTTTATTTTATTTTTTATTCTATTAGATATGTTATTCTTTTATTAATTTATTTTCAAATGAACTTAAATTCAGTAATTTGTATATTTTTAATTTAACTTTTTTCATTTGATTACATAACTTTCTTTAAAGACATCTTTGTTAAGATTGAATTTTCTATAATGTTTTAATTGAAAGTAGTTTTGTATCTATTTCCAAATAAAATATTTCTATACATTTTTATTTCATTTGACTTTCTAAGTGATATTTTTTTTGGTAAATTAATTTAAATTCACAAATTTTTATTTGTTCTAATTTTAATTAAGTTTGTTTTATTGTTAACATTTTTATTTAATTCTTTTTTTAAAGAAAATATATGTATTTAGTTTCATTTGATAAACTTTTTTTTTGCAAAAGAATATCGATTAAAAAAATTTTAGTTTTTTAATTGAAAGAAAATTTTTTTCCAAATCAAATATTTTTTTCATTCGACTTAATATGTAAATCTTTAATTTTTTTTTTGCAAATGAACTTAAATTCAGTAGTTCGTATTTTTTTATTTTAATGTTTTTTTATTTAATAACTAAAGTTTTTGAAGAAAATTTGTTTCTATGTAATACATTTCGTATATTTTTTTTTAATTAATTTAAACTCAGTGATGCGTAAATTTTTAATTTTAACACATTTTTTTCATTGTTAACATTTTGATTTTCTTCTTTTAGCAAATATTTTTCTATTTCAATTTCTATGTAGTTTTTAAAATGTGTTTGCAAATTAATTTAAATTGAAATATTTGTAATTATATATTTGACAATAGCTTACATGCATTTATTTTGTAAATTCTTCAACACTGCCAGTGAATTTGAACCTGCCATTTAAGAACTAGAAGCAGTGGTTTTCCTGCACCCGCACATTCGGCATTTGCGTGAAAACCAATTAAATACGTTTCGAATGTTGTTAACAAACTTATCCGTTTATAACTGTTGGTCGATCAGAATGTGCTTTTCTAATAAGAATGTCGTTTTGAAACGACTTTTTTCTGAACGCTCCTCAAATTGCCGACTGGGATAAAGTCACTCATTTGAATGCCTTCTGTGTCCGAGTCTCGCCAACAGACAATCCCAATTATATTTTTGGTATCATTTCGCTGGCATAGCATTAAATACTTACTAAGTTATACATACATACATACATATGTATGTATGTGCCACCAACAAAACTTTGACATTACCTACTGAATTGCTTTTTACTAAAAATAAAGTATGTATTTGCATAATTGGACTTGAGTGCAAACAATTTTGGTTTGCAAATGCGAAATTCCTGCATAATAATAAGCGCGGCACGAAGTCACAAACGTACTTAGTTTATATTCTGGTTTTTGTTTTTGTTTATATATATTTTTTTTCTATGTACTTACACATCCACTTTTGCCACCCCATCGGGCGGGCAGTACGTCGCACTCAGCCTACTTGCGGTAGCAAAATTTTTCTACTTTGTGTAATTTGAAACTACCTAGATTCTTGGCTTCAACATCTTTTACGCATGCAATATACATACATACAAATACAAAGGTTCATTTGCGTGCACGTCTACTTATATGTACTTAGGTATGTGTGTGGTATGTGCGTACGACACGCTGCTTTTATTTGCATGCAAACGCTAAAGGTGTGAAATGAGCTTGACAACCAACTGTCCGTTTTGCTTTGTCCATGGCGGCATTCAGGCCCTACTATAAAGAGACCAAATGTAAATCAACTGCGTAACATTCAATTTCCTTGTTGAAGAAGCCACAATTGCAATGACTGTTGCGGTTGTTGTTGTTGTTGCTGCAGCTGCAGTGACAGCTGTTGTGTATGCAATTTCATATTGTGCGGCAACTTTGAAGCTTCAATTGTGGTTTAACTGCTTATTTGAATGTTAGTCGCTTGATGACGTGAGTGATCCTATTGCTCTGTGACTTATTGATTGTAACTCAGTTGTCTTCTTCCCTGTTGTCGCGTAAATGACAAAGTAACGCGCTTTGAGCTAGAAAGATGGAGACTGTAAGTCAAATATTACCCCATTCACTGGATTAGTGCATCTTATTGGACAAATCGGGAAGCAATTTTTGCCTACATTTTGCAGCGCGTTTTTTTCGAAACACTTGCTACTTTGAAATTAAAATGCACCAAGACTTAGATATTAGACACTTAGCTTAGTTGCACTTTCCTTTCTTGCTCAATTGAAGCAAAATAATTTCTTTATTTTTTAGGAATTTTTTTTATCGTTTTAGAACCTAAATGAAAGCGATATTACCTCAAGATAATTTTTTTTCTCATATTTACACTAGCCTGGCCATTGAAAGAGTTTAAGGCAAAATTTGTTTTTTATTATAAACCTGCATAGTCCGAAATGAATTCTTCTTACTTAGATCTTGGTATTTGGGAAAAAAAAATTTTGTAAACTTTGGCACTACTTCAATAAGACCATTCAATATTAAACTTAACAAAAAATTGCTCGATGGCCTTCGATTTAACCTTTTTCTTATTTATTCCGTCAAAGACGGGGTTTAAGTTTTGTTCTAGGGGATAGCTATGGTAGATTTGCAAGACCTTTTTTGTGGAGTGGGCAGTGCACACATAAACGTTAGCTCCACCTGCTTCTATGATTTTCAGTCGCGAGATTTCTATTCGTAACTTGTCAGGCGATGAAAGATGGGTTACGTCTTCATGCGTTTCAGTGCTGCAACCGTTCAAAAGGGTGGCAAAATGTTCTCTGCATAACATAAGTATGTTCTGGGGAAGAGTTCGCCCGGGGCTTTAAATTTTCCCGTAATCGGCTAACTCTGGTAAAAATTTCATGCGTTTTTCCTCTCGGCCAGCATTTCAAGCCCTTCGTATTCTCGTATTTCGGTCTCTCTCTCTCTCTCTCTCTCATTACGTTAATTACATCTCATCAGTTGCTCTACAGGTCCCACATAGCTCGCGTTGCGCCCGAACGCCGCGTGGCCCCGTAGCCGACAATTTTTGTTCTTTAGTGGCGTTCCATTCCTCTTCGTAGGAGTTTGTCTTTCGGGCTCGCTGAAATCTGACTACTACTTCGGTGGCGATACGTAATGAGAGGGGTACCACTTCTAGCATATACCGGTTTTTTGAAAAGTTCTCTCTGAGATCACATGTGGCAAAGATAGCATAGATTGGCGGCAACGTTAATCCGGATTAACAGAGCAGTTGATCAGACCAATAATGTACCCTGACAGACGGCAGTATTACTGATTAAACGAACCGCGAGGTTGTGGGTGGAATACATTCGCTAATTTTTAGTTCACAATATACAACAAATGGCCATTTTCGACAGTGTTTTCACCGAAAATGTCCCTTATCCGCGCATTAATTTTGAGAAATAACTCTAGGCCTTCATCCATATCAACGTTACCGTCTGTTTATGCTTTAAGTATAGAGCAATAACACTCCGACTCTCCCAGCTACAGCACAATCCAAATCAAATATTTTCTGGTATTCCATGACGACCCTTGCAGCATTATTTAGTCGTAAAAATTTCAGATTTTCTTCACAAACAAATCTTTTGAGGCACTAGCTACCCTCTTCTAGTTAGCGCTATGAAAAATACAAAGCAGATTTCTTACGTTACTTACGGACTTACTAATGTGCATTGCAATTTCTTTAATCCTACCACTTTTTTTCGTATTTCCTTTATTACTGCAGACTTTAAATTTCTGCTAATGAAAGCCATAAGTTCTTAAGTGCCTACACTGCAATGCGGACTTTGTTAACTTCCCCTGCATGTTGAGACGCAGTTAACAAATTCCCGCTAGTAATATGCACTTGCATGTGCCAAAATCGACTAAGGCAACCCCTTTATTATTTGTGTGTGTATTTTTTTTTGTAATTTTCTAACCCTCGCATAGTTTATTCGCCTAGAAAATAAAGCAAACGCCACAATGACATAGGCAACCCTCGTGTTAAGCTGTCCTCTGTTTTGTACCCTTTTGCAACTAAGAGTATATAGCGAGTACATGCAAGTAAATACATACATACGTGCAACCTCATACGAATGTTCAGTATGTGGTCAATGACTCATTGACCCCAATTTTATTTGCCCCGCTTAGCATTTCTTTTCTATGCTCTGAGGCACATTTGAAGGGGCTAGCGCTATGTGGTACTATGTCCTTTTGTTGTATGTACTTTGTTGTATTGTTAGTAGTAGTAGTAGTAGTAGTAGAAATAGTAGTAATACTATTAGCAATAGTGTGATGCACTCTTAGTACTTAGTAAAACGAGCGATGAGCAGCATGGAAATAAAAGACACATGCTTGGCTCCCTACTATTTAGTAGCGGTTGTCATGCAGCAAAATTCATGTTACCCTGAGCTAAATAGTCGACCAGCCCCTAAGTTCTATTTTATTACCACATATCTAACATACTTATATATGTATGTATGTCTGTATATGCTCACTTGTTACAATAATATGTTCATTTTTGTACACCCATAAATATGCAAACACATATGTATTTATCCTCAGATGTACATGTGAAATCGCCGCATATAAATATTTTTGTGTATGTATATGTAATTTGATGTATAATTGAGCCCTTTGCTACATATACATGTATATATTTAGTTCCTGCGCCAAATGCCAGCACCTTTGAGGCGCCACAAAATGCCTGAACCTTTTGTAACCGTACGACTGTTGCAGTTACTAAGAATTACAATAGATATCGGTGACTCTTTATGCTGAGGAGCACTGACAACCCTCTAAGAAAATAAATTAGCTTAACGTTTCTAATGATGAAAGTAATGGTAATTGTAATGGTAATGGTAATGGTAATTGTAATAGAAATGATTATGATAATGATTATGGTCGTAATGGTAATGGTAGATTTGGGTGATTGTAATGGTATTGGAGATTGTAATGATAATGATAATAGTATTGATAATGGTATAGTATTGGTAATGATATGGTAATTGTGATGGTAATGGTATAGTAATTGTAATGGTAATGGTAATGAAAACTGTAATTATAATAATAGTAATAGTATTGGATATGATAACGGTAGAGGTAATGCAAATGGTTGCGGTAATGGTAATGGTAATAAAATTAGTAACGAGTAATGTACCAGTAATGGTAATGGTGTCACTACCGGTAATTGTAATTGTAATGCTACTGGTAGTAGAAAAAGTAAAGGTAATGGCAATGGTATTGGTAATGGTAATGCTATCAAAATGTTATTAGTAATAGTAATAGTAATTAAATTTGCATCTTTTTGTAACGATAATGGTAATCTGAATTAAAGATAATCTTTCGCTAACTACAAAGTTTTCATATAAGGGTATCCATTTGCTATGACATGACCAGATGCTTGCCAACACAGCAGAAAAGTCAAAAATGTCCTGCAGTTATACTACATACATATGTACAAAACTATGCACATATTAACAAACATGCAAAAACTCACATACACTACATAAAACGTATGGATTCGCATACATTACACATACGTTACATATCCAAGTCACACTGCCAATCAGCACATGCATGCATACTTGTACTGCTTCCTGTCTGCTTTTCATTGCTTGCCACCATCACCCCGCCGACTTCCGGCATTTTACTGCATCGTTGCAAATGACGTTGTGTATCTCTGGCTTCTTATATGTTTGACTTTGTCGGCAAAAGAAATATACCAACCATTATTCTTTAGCTCCTTTTTTTATTATTTGGCGTTGTTTGCCGAACACGTACATTTCTTGCTGCTTGCACAAAAGTGTCTACAGCATATATTTTTTGATATAAACTTGCTATTATGAACTCTTTCCAGCCACGTATAAAACTTAACCCCATTTTCTTGAATTCTGCTTTATTTTTGTGTGCTCAGTTCGTCTCAAACAAAAAAAAAAAAACAAAAAATAAATGTCTCAGTCAAAATGTTGCATGTGCTGACTTCATTTCCATATGGTGTTTTGTCACTCAAGTGTATTTGTCACCGCCATTGCAATGCAAATTAGATGTCACTCATACGCCATGGAGTAC
>NW_023458565.1:23975652-23993041 GCF_013731165.1 Rhagoletis pomonella
TTTTTTTTTGTAATTGATTAGGAAAAATATTCTTTTCACATTTCCTGTAGCAATTGGAATACAAAGTACAGCTTAAACCAATTGTTTCAAATCAGAAAACACGGCTTCTTCGTCGTCTCCTTTTTTTTTCTGAAAAATTGACTTGCACATTGACTCTGGCAACATTGGAAGCAGCCTAAATTATACTACGTAACTCAGCTGGGTGGAATTTCATACTCAACTCACACACACACACACAACTTAAGTGGAAGTAATTTGAATCGTCTACCGAAGACTTCAAGGACTTTCGCTTACTTGTAAGCAGCTAAGTGTCGATAGCCAAAATGTGAGGAAGAGCGCGAACAAAATAAAGAGGCAGAAATGACGCGTCACGCATCAACACACAGCCAAACATAAACTGAATGCATAGGTAAATACTTAAGTGTGTGTGTGTGTGCGGCGCTCTTAAGTCGCCCGCACCAATTGACGCCGACGCAGACGCCGCAGCCGCCGTTGCAGAAACTTTGAACAACATAGTGGTGTGTAAAATCAAATAAAAGCAAATGAAGTAAATAAAAACTTCGGAGATGTAGCTGTGCGTTTACGTGCGCTCCAAAATGTCAAACAACATATACTTAAAATGCTGAATATGCAGGTCGCAAGTAGAAACGTGTTGTGCCAGCATTGAATATTAGTGTGTGCCATATATTTAACTAAGCTGTGGATGTGGTTGGCGTTGGTAATATTGGTTTGTTGGTGATTTTTAGAGCAGACAGATATGCCATTAGGATAAGCAGTAAAATTCGCAAAAGTGTCTGGCACGTGCAAGCCATTACCAATTATGGATTTGTATGCGAGTGTGAGTGTGTGTATGGTTTACTGAGTATTTTGTCGTCTGGTAAGTATGTATGTATATATATCGAATATATTCATTGGCTTTTGAAGTTAAGCTAGCTTGTCCACAAGGGAAATACTTAAAAGAAATTTGACCACAACTTGTTGTGACTTTGATATTTGCTCAACTGAATTGTATACATAGTACTTTTTTTTGTAGATTGTTGATTGGTCGGTTGAGGAATTGACCGCAATTTTTTTTTTTTTTTTTTTTGTTAAGAAAATCCAAAGTCCATTGAAAAAACTTTACTCCAGTGAGAATAGTGCGAGCTTTTTTGCAGCTTTGAGCTAACTTTCCTTCAAACTATACTGAGTAAAGATACCTAATGCGGCAGGATTGATAAAAAAAAATAAATCAGCTGTAAGCAAAAACATTTTCAAAGTATTGTATGATGAAACTAGCCAAAACAGCAGGTATGTAGCGAATACCCTACAAATCTCAGGATGGCATTGAATAATAGAAAAAAAAACATTGACTGTCGCACCACATTGACCCCATTCAGAGATCGAAAATAACCGTTAAATTCCAAGATTTATTTTTGGTTCTCTTTTTCGGTATAGAATATTCGTTATTTTGTTGTTTTATTTATTTTTGAATCATTTTTCACCAGGGACCAAAAATAACTGTTATCTCGAATATCTCTCGGTCAAAAATATTTTTTTTTTTTCAACCGATAAGAGCTATAACCCAAGGTTTTTTTTTTTGACGTTGTATGATAAACGTTATACGATAAAAATATTTACGAAAACGGCGACAGAGATGGAGAAGATAAAAATTATGAAAATAAAGGAAAAGGCGTGAAATAACTATCAGACAACGTAAAAAGTAAACCTTGCCGAAATAAAAAATACTAGTGAACCCGCATGACGTTAAAACGCCCAAAACTTTATTTCAAAAACTTAAAAAATACTCCAAATGTTAGTCAGAGTTACAAGAGATCCAAGTGCCAGTGAAGAGCAGTCTGACATAGTGCATGTTTTTAATTCAATCAAATTTCAAATCACTCTATAGCGATGAAAAAAGTTAATTAAAAAAATATATAAACTATACCACACATCTTCAGGTAAGGTCTTTAATTTGAACTCTAATTTTTGAAATTACCTTTCAAAAGTATTCCCAAAATTAAATCTCCTTAAACCTCACATCCTTTTTTTTTTTTAAGTACAAAATAAAGGCATCCACGAAAAACTCAAAATTTATAAAAAGTTTGAGGTCCCTACCAGAGTTTAAAAAAATTTAACTTCTTTAAATTATGCATAACTTTCAATAATATGTCAAATTTATCAGTGTTCAAGTCAATTTTATGTCCAATTTTTGAGAAAAAAAAATTTTTTTTTTTAACCCGAAATATATTTGATTTAATTTTAAATAAAATTGTTTTAATTTTGAGATTTTCGTGGCTGTTTTTGTTTTGTACGCAGCACAAAATAAACGGTTACCCAAAGCAAAATTTTGATGTTGATATTTTAGAGACCACCGTAATACATATAAAAACGAAAACAATTCTTTTAGCTACAGTTATATGCTTTTATGTACACTTTTTGGTTAATATAACGGTCATTGGCACTCTTCTGATGACAGAGTTAGTGCTGCGTAGAGATTTTCGAAAATTCACACAGAAGGGCGGCGTTTGACAGTGAACTTGTCGCCAAACTGTCGTCGCCGAGTTTTCAATACATTAAAGTCGCCACAGAAGTTTCCCTAAAAAATAACGAAAACGGTCCAGACCTTCTGAATGGAATTTTCGAGCTGATCATTTATTTATTATAATTTTTTTTTTGTATCCAGCAACTGTATTTATTATTTTTTTTTTAAATAATAAAATAAATTTTAATTCTCAATATACATACCTATTTCCATACAAAAGCTACAAATGAGTACCCTACAAAACAGCCACCCAGCATTTGGGTTTTTAAATCAAACTTTATGAAAGCAAAAAATCGCATCTGGGCAGTGGTTTGTAGAAAAACACTGAAAAAAGTGCTTGAAAAAAGTACCCACAAAAAGCTCAATTAAAGCTTTATTTTAACTGCTAGACTACGCAGACTGATTCCGTTGCTGACGTACATGGCTGGGTCGCCGATATACATACTTACATACATACAAACATGCATACATGCATATTGATAACAGCTGCAGGGTGTAGACAAAACAAGCAAAAGAAACAGCAAAAAATGCAGTGATTAAAATTTTAAAACTTTTACAAAAGAAAGAAACAAAAAAATAATATATAACTTGATTAAAAGCAGACGGACACTGCGCAAAAAAAGTAACAATTTTTTAAATGAAACCTAACAGACTGACAAAAACAAAAAAAAAGACAAAATTAAAAAATAAGTAACGTCAAACATCAAACAACGTCAGGCAGCCAGCAAAAAGCATAGCAAAGTCTCGGTTGAAAAGTAAAATTCGGGAAGCGGCTAAAATATACTATGTATGTATGTGTGTTTATGCTTGCCTCAAATGCCAACCGCAATATGTTGCAATATATGTACAATTTTATTGCACAAATGTATGTAGGTATTCATGCAAGCAATGCACGGCAATCAGCAAAGGCTGCCGAAAGCAAAATTCTAAAGAAAGTCGCATTTTGATAAATCCACAATATGAAAGCTTCAAAAAAAAACGCTTAAAAATGTAATATTTTTCAAAAGGGAACATAACTAAATTTCACGGTCAAATATAAATGCGCTGCAGTTGATATTTTTGCCAAGTAAACAAGATAATAAACTATAAACAAAAGAGAGCCTGATAAAAAAGTTTGTGCGAAGCTAACTAGAAGAATAATGGAAGCTACATAGTATACCCTGTACGGAAAAGAGCTTGACACGTTTCATTGGCAAACAAATTATAACGAATAGTAATAAAATTCTAATTCGAGCACGGAGCGGTTTAAGAGCTTAGGAATTTAAGCGTGTAAATGCGCAATATTTCTCTTAAAAGTCTGCCTTTCAAAAGTGCCGATAGTTCTTGGGTTCTTTAAATGTTGGAAAAAACCAAGTCAGTGCAACAAAACCTCGGCCTCAACCTGTCACCTAACTAACTAACTATGTATTCTTGTTTTTAAGCGCTTCCCATCAACTTTTGCTTATCATCATTTCGCTCGGCAAGTGACTCAGTTAGGTATTTCAATGTTTTGGCACTTGAAGCAACCGCATACATATGTATCTCATAAGCCAATGAGGCTACTGATACTTTATTTATAAATAATGCACATTACTTACATGCATACACACACACAAATGTGCATATGTGCATTGTTTACATTTTTTTCAATAAGTTTTTCTTTATTTTTTCACTGCACAAAAGTTTCATATTACAATAACAATTTTTTATAAATATCAGTAACTCGCTAACAACTACACACACACACATATCCTAATGTGCATGCATATGTATGTACATATATGTACATATGAGCTCATCATGTGATCAGACCCAAGTGGCTGCCATTCGGTAGGTAGGTATGTACTTATGCAGTATTTAGTGCAGCTAATGAAATCCGATACCAAACATCCTGTTTTGACCAGACACAATGCAAAATGCTGGTCGCCTGTTGTGTGTATGACGCTTGTCATTAGGAGTAGATCAAAACATATTTTTTCCTCGTTGGACTGTGTGATAATTTCACGAATATTAAAATAAAATTAAAAAAATTCAATGAAAACAAAATCTAAAAAAAAAAAATTAGTAAAATTCGAAAAATCGCATCTGATAAAATCGCAAATTTAAAATTTTAAGTTCCAAAAAATTCCGAAAAAGTCTAAAAAATCCCGAAAAGTTCCGAACGATCAGAAAATAATCCGGTGAGTTACTGTAAAAATTCCGAAAACATTCAAACAGTAATCCCGAAAACTCCGCAAATTTCCGAAAATAAATTTGGAGATTTTATGTCTCTAAAAATCCCGAAAAATCACAAAAATTATGATATATGACAAATGTCCCGAAAAGTTCTGAAAGAACCCGTCAAAATCTGGCGAAATTCTAAATAACTTCAGAAAATGTTTAAACATATCTTGAAAATCCCGAAATAGCTCCCAAAAAATCGCAAAAAAACTCCGCAAAAGTTCAAAAAAAATCCGTAGATATTAAAAAAGTGCCGAGAAGTCTCGAAAAACTCAAAAAAAAAACTGAAGATCTCGGCAAATAAAACAGCTAGAAAAAGATCCAAAGAAGTCTCGCAATATATCGAAAACGTCCGAAACATCCCGAGCGAATCCGGCAAAGTCCTGAAAAAAATCACAAAATATTCAAACAAATCTCGAAAAATACCGAAAAGGCTGCAAAAAATCCCGAAGGATCCAGAAAAACATTCCGTAACATCCCCAAAAAAAAAATCCAAAGGTATTGAAAACAAGAAAGTGCTGTTACGTGACATGACACGTTATATCCTCAAGAGGTGTCAAAAAGACACGAAAAATTACGAAAAATTGCCAAAAATCCTCTAAAAGCCCCAAAATATTCCTAGGAAATCCGGCGAAGTCCTGAAAATTAATTCAAAAAATCTGGAACGGTCACAAGCTGCCATAATTTTTTATAAAGTTACAAATATTTTTGAATGATTCAACCACACCACAAGACAGAATTAATCGTTTTAAAATGCCACCTAGACCTTGTGACTCGCCTATATATATGTCTTTTTGATTATAAAATTTAAATATAATGTTTTTTGTATTTGCAGCCTCACATTTTTATGGATATACATTTAAAGCTACTGCTCGTGAGTTCAAAAGTAAATCCAATAATAAATATTTAAATTTATCGTTATTAAATTCTAATTAATGAAAATTTTCGCTTAGCATTTTCCTTGCGCCTGCAAGAAGTGCAGTTGAATTTACTCTTCAATGTCGTTAAAAAAATCTGTATGCAATTTTTTCATTGCCAGTGGTACGTGACCGCATTGCTGGAAATACATATATGTGTATACTTACATATGTACACCTACACATGAGCATTTGTTTGTGAAACTCGCGTATGCATAAATTCCTGCATTCCAAAGGGCTCATGTATGTACATATGTACAAATATACGTATGTATATACATATATGTAATTAAATACATATTTATACAAGCTATTGCGCTTTAAGCCCTTGAGGATTTATAATTTTCAACTTTTCAACCAGTGAAGAAGAGAATTGTAGACTCTAGAGAGAAAAATATGCACTTTACTATGAAAATTTTCGTACATGCATATGTCTGTATAGGCGTAAAGGGTGTGTCAGATACTTATATGTTCATACTATAGTAGAGGCCACTTGAATACGAACTTTGATTCATTACTTACTGTTAATATATTTTAAATGTTTTACTACAAAAAAGTCCAGGGTATGTAAATAAGTATTAAGTAATGCTGTAATCATGTCATAAAGGCGCCGTCGTTTTTTGTAAGGATTTATAGACCGCAGTTTGATTTAAATATGTATGTTCTATAGTTTTTGTTTTCCTAAGTGGAAAAGCACTCTTCTACAGAAGGTCTATATTCTGCAGACACAATCATCGTGTCCTTTATATGAAATGTGATCTTCATTTTATAGAAGTATGTATGTAGATCTTAACAACCTTTGTCCTCAATACAATTTTACAAAAAAAACTGCAGTAAATTTTTACCAGAATCAGCAGCATTCTCACTTAGTTATGTAAAGAAAATAACAAACATCTGTTGTGTATGCTGCCTCGGTTTACCTTTATAGTTTATATAGTAAAGATAAAAACAGTGATGTACTTACAAACATATATGAATATCATATATTTAACTTCAAATTAAACGCCGAGTTTCCAAAAGCAATTCGCTTTATTTCTGCAAATTTTCAGAGATAGTTATTGTGTTAAAGGGTAGTATGCATTTTTACTCACAGTTCCCTGTTCTCTGGCACAAAGGTATGGTATGGTATGTAGGCTATAGCTTTTTTTGTTTTTGGCAATTTATCGCACCGTGTCAGTTGATAAAAAAAAAAATGGTGCCACTACTTGACCCACTCTTAGTGGTGATGCGAGATTAAAAAAGCGGAGTCTTACCAATCACGCGCAGATTTTGACTTTGGTTCTCCCATGTCACAGTTCTGCCCCAAAAGTCTCTTTATGATGGCATTGGGCCATCTCTAATTACAACCTCATCTTAAAGTTGTCGGTCGTTATCATACATAAGAATTGGAACTAAAACCGGTATGTTCTCTATGTGATGGATAGTTAATACTTATGTCATGTACCGGTACTTTTGTGTGCAAAGCAACAGATGATCTACGAATAGTCGAAGTAGAATGTAAGCCATTAAAGAGCTGAGGTATTCGTCTCCCAAGTCAAGATGATGGAGCAGCAGCACAGAAGAAATTTCGCTACCTCATGCTCTTCTTTGTGGGAAAGGTAAGTGGTGTTGTTATATACAAATGCCGGTCAAAGTCGTTGTTTGTACGACAGAGAATGAGCAGAGCGTGAGGTGTCAAAAAACCTGCCCAGTAAAAATAATTGCTCGGTAAGATTTTTGTATAAGGTGACAAACCCCTAGAAATGGGCGTGGCAGTTTTAAGACCAAAGTTGACATAATTTAGATTTTATAGTGGATTTCGGCAGAATATCTATTCACCAAGGACGTTTGATTAGCATTTTTTTTTGTTAGATAAGAAGGTCTCATTTGAAGTTATTGCAAATTTGGAATCCAAAAAATGTTTACTAACTGCACAACATGGTTAATATGTCTTAACACGTGATGCAAGTATCTTGAAGATATGTTTGATTTAAGTACATAGGTTGTCATTAGCATTTTTACGACAAAAGTTGAAAAAACGAAAAAAAATACATCTTGCTAGCTTGAATGGAATATAAATGTTTGTACTATATTTACATCAAGAACCGGTTGTTTAATATTAGATATTTAAACAAGAGCATAAAAATCTGAAGCAGCTTGAAGAAGACAAAATTACATTTACACCCTATAATTAAAGTAAAAAATTACATTTTTTTTAAATCCATAAATTCAAATATATCCAAACAAAATGTATGTAAGTACTAATATATGCATATATATATGTACATGCTTGCATATTAAAAAAAAAAAAAAAAACAGTATGAATAACCGACAACAGAATAATGTTATCAGCCGCAAAAATACATGCATTCCTGCAGTCAGGCAAGAATGTGCTTAAATATATGCATATATGTATGTAGATACATATACATATGTTTATGTAGATATATTTAAATATCTAACTTCTATATATAGCAGTCATTCACACTGCACTTGCATTTCTACAAAGTGCATATATATATATATATGCATTAGGTTGGCCCAAAATTGCATGAGAAAAGGTTGAGTCGAAATTTTAATATGATCATCCCCTAGGATTGTTATATATCGAAAAAATTAAATAATATATATATATTTTTTTTAATTTTCGAAATCAAAAAATAATTTGAGGACTTTTGCCATCGGAAAATATTGATTTTTTTTTGTATTGAAAGAGAAAAATCTGATTTAGATTTCAAAAAAAGATATAATTTTTTCGGTATAGAACAAACCCTAGCGGCGAGAGCACGAAAATTCCTACTTTACTTTTTTTTCTACGACCCTAATGTACATATGACCAATGTGCATATACATATGTATACTGAAGTTATTTTCACTGCAAGGTCTGATCCAGTTGTTATTTTTCTTGGCGCTTTAATTTATACATATGTATGTATGTATGTACATTAGAGTGGTCCAATTTTTGTATGGGAGAAAAATTTTCATCCTAAAAAAGTGTTTTCTTTTTGACTCTCAGTTTTCTACTGCAACCAACACAGGGTGCTCAATGACCTTGAAATGCGCTACTAGATCGCTGTGAAACTGGCAAAAATATTTGTGATTTTTATAAAAAGCCACTGTTGCCATGACAACTGAAGCTTGTGCGATTTTTTTAGATAATTTAAATTTGAAATTAGCTTAGGCTACTTAACCAATTGTTTGATTAACAAATGTACACAATACTTCTAGAGTAAAATACAAGCATCATGAGCATCAACTAAATTTATACATATGTATGTAGCAACGTAAGGTTCGGTACCAGCACCTCTTTCGGCAAGAGGAAAAATTTTGGAAGGTGCCCCAAATCCTATCTTCTGAACAATTTTTTTGGACCACTCTAATGTACATAAACATTTACTATTCCAGTTCATCATCCCACAATGCGTCACTGTATGCGATGGCGATGCAACTGCATTGACATTATGACTGTGATTGTTTGTTTGTATCGTACCCATCATCGTCTAGCTGTGGTGGTTATTGTTGTAGTGGTGGAATTATTTATTTGTTTGTTTGTCTGTCTGGCTGCCTGCCTGCCTCCTGCCTATCGACCATTCTGACGATAGTCTGACTGTCCGTATATGGTATTTGACTTCGCCACTCTTCCGCACAACCGCCTCACCTCGCATATCACCGCCAAATGGCACAAGTACCAATTGTAGAGTACGAATTGCAACTGCAAACAACGCAAACAGTGACAGCAACAGCAACAGCAATAACAAAACGTAGGCGCGTCAAATGCGCGCGACGTTGACACAAAATGCAATGCCACTGAACTTTAATTGGCACATTTTGATAATGAACCGTCAGCGGCGGCGACTGAAACAAAAACAACAATTACAACGACTAAAACATTAGGCGCAGTAACAAATAACAACACAAACAAATCATTGCAACAATATGTACATATGTATGTATGTATATGCAGGCCAACAACAACAGCGAGCGATTGCTCGTAAATTCACAATGGAAAAGTGACAAGTAATGCAAGTAACAAGTCAATCGCATTCAGAGCGAAAACACTGCGCTGTGACGTTGTGGCTGGCTGTCGTTGCCGCTGTCAAAATCAACGCCGCTACGTCGCTGGCGGTCGTTCGCTCTGCTATAAAAGCAAACAAACTCGCTTCCAGAGTAGCGAGTAAGTGTAATCAACGCAATGACAGTGGCATTCACCGCAATAAATGAAGTATTTTAAATAAGAAATATTCTCCTCACAAAATAATAAATACTAAAAAATAATAAATGCAATAAATTATAAATTAATGTAAATTTTGATGCATGCATATATATGTCAGTTTTTGCGAAAAGATTCCATTTTGTTTGGCAAAAAAATTTGCTATATTTTTGATATGCCAAACCTTAGCAGGAGAACTATTAAGTGAAAAAAGAGGCTATGGGATTAAGAGGGAGAGCTATTTATGCATACAACTGTACATTTAAATATACATGACTGCATATATCTCAGTTGATATTTATACTTTCATACGTATACATACATATATACCTGAATATTTGCTATAAGTTGCGAAACTTCTACTAAAGTTACGTTATAGTACAGCAAAGGACTCAAGCATACTGAAATCTGCGTCACTCATACGCAGTGGCGTGCTGTTTTTGGGTTCTACTAGTATACACATGTACATATGGATGTAGCACATGTATACATATGTATGTGAGTATTAAATGCACTTGTAAATTTTAAATTTTCTTAAAATTAGTGCGCTTATTTAGAAAATTTTTTAGGTTAAGTTATGCCTGCTAGCCACAGTTTGGGTCGCGGAGACCATTAAAGTATGCACAGGAGTAGTGTTGAAACAACATAGTAGTTTTCTTGCTGAACCCAATTCAACTTTTGTGCTCTTTTTCGGCCGCTGACTTCATATATCTACCGGTAGCGAACTCAGAATCATAGTTTTAAGATTTGATTTATCGAAGTCGAAAAAGGAATCGGAATCTGAAGCGAAATACAATAGATTAAAGGCGCTGCAAATCAGCAGAAAATCAAGTATACACAAATTTCTTTTTAATTTTTTTAATTTTTTATTTTTTGATAAAATTACGTTCCTGAAAATGTCATTGCAATCAGCGAAGAAAAACTATACCCCTCATAAAAAAATTTCGATTTTGAGCAAAACTTTCAAAATGGTGTAAGCTAATAGGAGCGACAAGCTTCTTTCCACTATACCAGGCTTGCTGTTATCTGGCGAAAGCTCTCACCATGCTTGTCCGATTGCTAAAAGTATCATAGTTTTTCAGGGCAAAAGTTTCCATATAAGTATGTATGTATGTATGTAGAAGTCACAGCTATGAGTCGAAAACCGTTCAGAAATTATGTGACAAAAAAATAAATCTCCGCGCTTTAACAAGATCAAAGTCCTAACTGCAAATTATTTAGTTCTTTTGTAAAAAATGTCTCGCTGCGTAAGTGAATTAGTTTTACGCAGCCAGTAGACAAATATTTTTATAACAATCCATAAAGTTGTACGTCTTTTTAAATATAAATTAATAGCCATGTACGCAGTTTTTTTTTTCATCGAAAAACCACCACTAAAACTAATTAAAGAACCACTTGACTTGCGCATAATGAAAAAATTGTACATTGTGACGACAATAACAATATAACTAAATTGTGTTTACACACACTAGAAAAAGTACGATGAAATTCAAAAATAACAAAGTGTAACATAATAGCAAAACAGTGAAACGTATAAATATTTAGAGGAAAAAAAAAAATAAAAACAGCGGCGGAGAATGCAGACATTCAAAACATAAAATTAAAATAAACAAAATTAAATACGTAAATGCCTAGTCAACAACGGATGAACCACCATCACCAGCAGAGTTAGCACGGCCACCGTCAGAGCATAGCGTAAATAACCAAAGTAGCAGTCATTGCAAAAAATTTGTGAAGGCACAGCCACAGTCAGACGCGGTGTGTACAGAGGGTTAAGGTATTTTGTTATGTCTGCCCACAGCTGTGCTGTGCTGTGCTGTGCTAACTCTATGGCACAATAGCGGTCGCATGATCCGACATGGTGGCTATCTACTTGTTTGGCTGTCTAGCAACTTGTCTGAAAATTGGTTAGCCAACTGCGGCGGCTGGTGGTTGACCGTCGAGAGCGCAGACAGAGTTGTACACCAAGGTGTGCAGTGAAGAAACTAAAACAGAAACGAAAAAAAAAAACAGCTAAATTCGTTGAAGCACAGCGAATAGGTAAACAAACCAGGAATTGCGAAATCAGAAACATGCGCTGTGTTGCCATAGGCGATGCAGTCGCATTGCAACCAAAAGTTGGCTACCTTCGTTTGTAATTTTTAGTAGAGGTTACCCGATTGAGAATTCGAAGTAAAATAAAATAAAAATTAGCCATACTCCTTCTACAATCTTGCCACTAATGGCATTTCAACACAGCAAGAACAATTTCTAATTTTGCAAAGAATGCTGCAATGAATTTGTTTCATTATTTATTTATTTTGCCATTAATTTTTGGTCATTTTTTTATTTATTCTTAATTTAATATTAATGGTATTTCCTTTCATTTTGCGAAAAAGTTTTTCATTCATGAATTCGCCACACACTCTCGCGTTGCTTTGCTGGGCACTGGTGACTGACTGCTATTTAAATTATTTATTTGCGTCATTTTTTATTTTATTTTTATTTTTTTCGTTTGTATTTTTGCCGTTAAGCGCAACATTATGGGTTGACTTTTGGTGGACTTTTATATTTTATTTGCACTAAATTTAGTATATCTATGTGTGGGTATATAGTATAGTTAAATATAAAACAAAATTCTTTACTTTGCATACATATATCGCGTATGAAGACTTTTCTGATGAAACTTTGTATGTATGGTTCGACCACGATTTTCAATTTACCATGCTTTAGTCTTGTGGGGATCTGGTTGGATTTCTTGTAATCTTTTGGGATATTTTGCAAAATTTTTCAGATTTCCTCGGCATTTTTTCGGGACCGTTAAGGACGCCACGGAGTTTTTCTGAGTTATTACTGTCTTACTTTTTTGAAGTTTTCGGAAACTTTTCAGAATTTTTCGCAGTTTTTGCTGATTTTTTTTTAGACTTCTTAGAATCCTTCAAGCATTTATTTTATGATTATATCGAGATTTTCCTGAGTTTTTTGTGACTTCTTGGTATTACCCAAGTTTTATTTTTCGAGATCTGCCAAGATTTTTTCGGAATCATTCAATTTTTTTTTTACAA
Source organism: Rhagoletis pomonella (assembly GCF_013731165.1). NCBI lineage: Eukaryota > Metazoa > Arthropoda > Insecta > Diptera > Tephritidae > Rhagoletis > Rhagoletis pomonella. The sequence continues at coordinate 23,988,523 of NW_023458565.1, forward strand.
AAAAACTTTTACTTACCCAGTGTGCTTCACTGCGCTTTGAAACAATTATTATTTTTTTATTGTTAATGGTTCAACAACGTACGAAACTATGTTTTTAAAAAAATGCTCAAAAATAAAGCAGTACCCGTTAAATAATACACCGAATCTCATGTTGCCACTAAACTTCAGTTTTTCAAAAAGATTTAAAAGGTGTCCACTTTTGCACATAGTGTATATATGTATGTATATTTGTATGCACATATATTTCTTTGCACCTATTTGTGTCTGCAGGTATGCGCTTTTGCGTCAATAACAGGCATCATATCCAAAAGTACATGCAGGCGTGGGCATCTCTTGTATATATGTAAATATATATGTATGAGCACATATACATACTTATATTTATTTATGTACATTTCCTACTTCAAAAATTGCACTATTTCCGACTTGTTTGTTTTTGCTTTTACTACTTATTTTTTGGCTTTATATTTTACAGTTTTTATTTGTTTTCTAATTGTTGTTGTTGTTGTTGTTGTCATTCTTGGCCTAACGCCAACTGAGGCAAATGTAACGTCAACGTGCTGTCGTCTGTCTGCTTTTCTTAGTTGACAGCAAGCAAGTTGAAAGACGAACAAAAACAATAATAGCAACTGCAACCGACAGACAGACAAAGTGACTACTACTCACTAGAGATGCTACGCAAGCACATACATATATAGATATGTATATGTACATATTTATATGTATGTATGTCTGTTTATACAGTCGTATTCCCGTTGTAATGCAGTTGCCAGACAGACAAATAAAAGACGAAAAATTCACACACACAAAAAAAACAAATAGCTAAAGAAATACATAAATATTTATGTATAAGTGTGTAGGAAGGCGCAATCAGACGCAGTCAGTCAGTCAGAAAGACAAACAGGAATAGTAATAACCGACAAACAACGTTAAAGTCGTGGTCGTGGTCGTCGTAGTCGTAGTCGTTGTCTTCACAGACACTCAGTCTGCAGCCAAGAAAAATAAAGTAAAAAAAAATAATAATTATAAAAATACTTAAGAAAAAGCAAAAACAACAACTGGTGAACGTGTTATTCTCATTTGCTGCAATTCGTATTTGTGAATGTGTGTACTATATCCATGTATGTGGTAGATTTGTATGTTTTCTGTAGCTACTATTTGTTGTGTGCATTTAAAGGTTTACTGTTTGTTCGCGAGTAAGGTAGTTTACTTTCAGGTGTGTGGAGAAAAGTGAGGTTCGCAAAGTTTTCGTACAAGTACCTACTTAATTGGGTTTTAATTCTTTTTTAAAGCTTAGAAGATATTTTCATTTGAATAAAATTAAATTAAAGAAATAAAATAAAATTAAAAAAATAATGTAAAATAAAACAAAATAAAATAAAATAAAATAAGATAAAATAAATAAAGATAAAACAAAATAAAGTAAAATAAAGTAAAATTAGTAAAAAATTTAAATGAAACAAAATAAAATAAAATAAAATGAAATAAAACAAGATACAATAAAATAAAATAAAATTAAATTAAATTAAATTAAATTAGATTAAATTAAATTAAATTAAATTAAATTAAATTAAATTAAACTAAATTAAATTAAATTAAATTAAATTAAATTAAATTAAATTAAATTAAATTAAATTAAATTAAATTAAATTAAATTAAATTAAATAAATAAAATAAAATAAAATAAAATAAAATAAAATAAAATAAAATAAAATAAAATAAAATAAAATAAAATAAAATAAAATAAAATAAAATAAAACAAAATAAAATAAAATAAAATAAAATAAAACAAAATAAAATAAAATAAAACAAAATTAAATTAAATAAAACAAAGTAAAGTACGTAAAATTAAATAAAGTAAGATCAAAGAAATTAAAATTGAATTAAATAAAACAAATTAACCTAAAAGAAAATTCAAAAAAGGAAAGTAAGGAAAAAATTTCATTAAATTAAACCAAATATATGAAAAAAATAAATTAAATTTAACTAAGTTAAATAAAATTCAAGTCAATTAAATTAAATTAAGCAATAAAAGGTAAACAAATATTTAAATTAAATTAAACAAAATAAAATTAAATTAATCATAATGAATGTTATAAAATAAATTAGAATACGACATAATATGATCTAATAAAAATTAAATAAAATTAGATTTATGGAATTGAATTACATAAACTTAAACGAAATAAAATGTAATGAAATGATTTCATTTTTATGCACAACTTAAACTCTTTTATACATTTAAATATTAAGAATAGAGGATTATAAACAATATTTATCTTTCCAAAATCTGTTATTTCTGCGAAAATACTAACCTCGCTCTTTTCCTTTGCTCTCCTTGCAGATGCTATCGGTACAGACTGCCGGCTACGCGGGAATGGAGCGGCTCGGCGTTCCGACCCGCACAACACTTAACTCACCACCGGACGACAGGTAAAATGACTAATCATTCATCAACTTTTTACGATCACAAAATACTTAGCCATATCCTTTTTCCTTTCCACAGAGGGCAATATAGCTGTAGAATGCGCGTGGATACGCTGCCGGCGCGAGAGATTTTAGTACGTAGCGAAACTGTGATCCGTAGCAACAACACTAGCAGTAGCAGCTGCTCGAGCAGTTGTATGGCCACTGCCAACGGTAGTGGCAGTAGTAATCATCAGCAGCAGCAACAACAACAACAACAACAACAACAACAACAACAACAACAACAAATATTACATCAAGAACATCACAATCAACATTCCCACCATCAGCAGCAACAGCAACAGCATCATCACCATTACCAACAACAACTACAACTAAACCATAACCAGCAACATTACCAGCGCATGTCAGCGCAACAACAAGAACAGCAGCAGCAGCAGCAGCAGCAGCGGTCAGCGGGCCGCAATGGCGGTGGTAGCGGGAGTAGCGTGCGCAACGGCAACATGCCAACACGCAGCAGCAATACAAGTATTAGCAACAGCAATAGTAGCAGCAATTTCATGCGCGGTGGCATCGAGGCGGCTACGCTCAAGTACGGCAACAAGGGTAGCGGGAGTGGTGGTGCTGGCGGCTATGGCGCCAACAGCAGCATAACGGCCAGTTCCTGTGGCAGCAATAGTTCCTGCAATAGTCGCAGCATCGATCACCATCAGCACTATCAGCAAGCGAAGCAGCTGAAGCAACAGCTGACGCCGCGCTGCCCACATCATGTGCCGCTGCCGGACAGCGAATGGGGTCAGGATCGCAGCTTGCAAATACGCGCAAGCTATCAGGTTGGTTACAATGCTGCATATGTTTTTTTTTATCAAATTCCTAATTTGGAATTTCCTCTTCTACCAGCAATCGGAAATAACGCGTTCCTACATCAAGCCACCGCCGAATAAAACCATAAAAGACGTTCCAGAACAATCATCCTACAACTTCAGTGCGCTTTCGGCGCTCAGCGGTTCCAATACGACGCTATACGCGGTGCCAAGCAGTTCGACTGTCGCGCATACACAGCCGCAGGCGCAGCAGCAACAACACAAGTCAAAGCCAAACGTGATCACAAAGCTTTTCTCGCGCAAAAGCTCACCCAAATCGCCTACAGCGCTGTCATCATCATCCTCTTCCACGTCAGCGTGCTCCTCACTCGCATCGTCCGCGTCGATATCGTCCATGCCCGCATCAGCATCGTCCTCAGCGTCATCGATAGCGTCCGCAACTGGTGGTGCGAACGCTGCACCGACAGCCATATCGCCTTCGGCATCCACATCTTCATCGGCTTCATCGCTATCGTCGGCGCCCTTACCAACCATGCCAATATCAACGGCGTCAACATTGAAAACGACCGCCTGCAGTTATGGCGCCAATTCATTGCAATCGTCCACGCCACCTTCAATCACCGCCGGCTTAGCGCCCAGCACTCAACTGTTGACTACCATCGGCGTTTCGCCCACAGCCACACCCACCACAATTGAGCGCATACCAACGCCGCCATTGTCGGTGACTGTGCCCATTGGTAGCTACCTCCACCACCACCACCACCATCATCATCATCATCACCACCAGCAGCACCAGCAGCAGCAGCAACAGCAGCGTTTATACCAACAGCAGCAACAGCAATTGCTGCTGGACAGCATTGTTGCCGAAAGCGCTACACCTACAACATCGCTGCAATCGCTCAAAAGTAGCAGCTGCAATCTGGCGACCACTGCCGGCGCTGTAGAGCGCAACAGCAGCCGTAACAGCCTAGTGGCAATGGATTGCTATCCACCCGAAGCGACGTCACCGCGCTCGCGTACACCAACCACAGCCGCTGATGGCAACACTTGCAACTGCAATTGCAATAGTAAAGACTGCAAAATTTGTGCGCCCACAACTGCAACATAGCAGCAGCAGCAGCAGTAGCTGCAACATGTTGCTGTTGCAAGTTCCACAGTAGAGGGCATCGAAATTGCGGAAATTGCATAGGCGGAATGTGGAAAAGGAAACGTGGCGGTGGGGGCGTTGAAGTGATAGAAGAAGAATAAAAGACAAGGGTACAGCGCAG
>NW_023458565.1:23998041-24026919 GCF_013731165.1 Rhagoletis pomonella
TTTTTTTTCTGTTTTATCACAGAATTTACATATAAAATAAATATACAGAAAAATAAACAATAATACTTATAAAACTTGACAGCTTTTGGTTTGACACTTTAACAGATTTTACCAGCCACAATTTTTCGAATAAAATCTTGCAACATCTGACAGAGAGGGAACCTCATTTACTCACTTATTTGTAATCTCGTTTGCCAGAGATTCGAGTACGAAAACGCTTTTTTGGTAAATTCTGGCAAAAACTTGAATCCTCTGGAGATCTGGGGAACGCAGCTAATAATAAATTTTCAATTAAATATTGCTTTTATATATGTACTCTTCAGAATAAATTTTGGCAGATAATACGAGTCGACAAGAAACCCGAACTATTGCATTTGGCCATCATTTCTTATGTAAATTTATTTTTGCTAAATCCAAATATTAAATTAAAAAGTATTAAATTAAAAAAATTAAAAAAAAATAACGCAGGTAGGACATTTTTTTATTTCTCCAAAGCCAATAAAAACTTGCAACATGCGCCATTTTGACCAGGAGAATATTAAATCTTTATTACATTTTTCAGTTACATAAAATGTGATTTGCTTAATTGGCAATTTTTATCAAAAAAAAAAAAAAAAAAAAAAAATATGTTAATATCTACATTGGCATGCCTCACCAAAAAAATGCGGATTTGCACAGAAGCTATAATTTTTTTATTTTATTTTAAGACATGCGCAAAAATATTTCGGACATTTTTTTAAATTTACGTGAGCTGGACCCATTTGAAATTATCTCAAAAACTCCCATTTTTTAGATTCCGTCGATAAAACTTTTTACATTTTTATGCGAACCTTTTAATTTTAAACTCTACAATTATATGAGGTATTTTTTAACTAATTTTATTTATAAAAAAAAACTCGTTATTTGGAGATATTTTCAAATATTTTAACATAAGTCTGAATATATGTATAATAAACTGTACAACTCCAATGGAAAATATCCACTTTTTGCCGGGGCATGATAATGTACACTCACAGTTTTTTGCTTTTTTTTAATCTTATTTTCCCCCTAAATTTCTGGCTTGGAGGCGAGTATCTAGGACACAAATATCTACATCATCGAATGGTTTCAAGAAATTGCGTCAAACGATCAATTATAGTAAAATATAAACCAAAATTTAGATAAAAATTGTGATAATTACAACTATTTATTATTTTTTTAAGAAATTGAAACACAAAATTAGAACAACTTTCACCCTCAACTAAAATCATTTAAATTAAAATATTTTTTACAGATAAGCCTAGCTGACGCTCATGGTTGATTCTAGGCTGGAAAAAAGCTAAAAAACTAAAATTTTAATTCACGAAAGCCAAAAAAAAGGAGAAATATATTTTATTTATATTATAAAAACCAAACATCTTAATTTACGAAAGCCAAAAAAAGTAGAAATATATTTAGAAGATTCCCTTAAATTGGAAATTTTGAAAATCAACTTTTGTTATTCTAAACATGACAATCCGATTAAAGTTACGAGGCAACGGGAAATCTCGAAACTCGAAATTATTTTAAATATCAATAGTTTCAAAGGATATTTCAGGTATTTTTTTGTTTTTTTGTTTAAGAAAATAAAAAGAAATTTAATTAATAACGAATTACCACATACAAAAAAATATTAGTAAAGAAATATGCAATGTAGAGGAAGAAAATTTCCAAAATTCTGCAACTAGTTATTGTAATAAAAAATTTTAAAGAAAAATTTTAATAACAGCATGCCTACAAATGTCTACATATAATGTCAAAAAATAATACTTAAATGCAATATGAAACCGTTATAACTTTTAGAATGATGAATGTCTAACTAAAGTTTATGAAACACTATTGACAAAAAAGGAGATCCATTGATAACAAAAAATTAATGTCTGACTTGAAAAAAACACAAATTTTTTGTGTTCATTTATTTTGGCATACGAAATTAGAATTTAAAAACTAAATTGAAAAAAAATGGCGCTTCCTATTTTTTTCAATCCTATATTTGGCATAAATTACATACTCTTGGAGAATGCTGTTGACAGGAAATTCATCAGTTTAATAACAAATGAGGTTGCCGAGTTGTCACCACTGCAAGTCGACAATTTGTTTGTGCATTATTTATGCATTCTGTATCCAGTTTGAGGATGCGAAATTTCTTAGTAGGAAAATTTTGAAATTTTAACGAGAAACTGAATGGATAAAAAAATTAAAAATAAAGAATTTTGACTTGGATGATTCAGGGTTGCATTCCCACATTTTTGTTTTTTATTTTTTTATTTTATTTTTATTTATTTTTTTTTATGGCCAATTGAGTGAAAGTATTATTGTAGTTATATGTATGTATGTGAGTATATGTATATTTCAACAATATTATGTATTACTTATCAATTAAATGAACGTAACAAGATTTGTACGTTGACTTCTAGTTTTAAACCTAATTTAAACTACCTCCATTAACAATTAAGTAACCGAATATGTTGCATGAGTGTGGAGCAACGGTATTTTAAGTAAATATATTTTATAATACAAATATATAAAATTTAATTAAAAAAACAACTGTTGATTGCGCTGTGGACTAATGTTCAAGTGTCAAGAAAAAAAAAACAATCATTTTCTAAATTTAGCTGAAAAATTCAAGTTTAATGCAAATACATACTAGCAGTTAAACTTAGGTTGCTCACGCTCGCCCTTTTGCTGAAGAGTTTAAGTTCTCGAAAAAACGAGTTGAAAGAAACGGGGTGCATTCCAAAACGTCAAAATACAAAGAATCAGTCTCCTTTATTTCTAAACTTCTGTAAATTGCAATGCCAAATGTACGCAACCAAGGTTAGATTCTAGTTTTAAACTAGTTTGCGCGGTTCAGAAATAAAAGAGACTGATGCTTTGTATTTTTGACGTTTTGGAATGCACCCACAATTTGATGCGTTTTTTCGAACTTTGGAGCACTCTCTTCGGCCCAGCATGTAGGCAGGCAGCAACAACCTCTGTGTGAAAATATTTGAACCGTCGACTGATATTTTAATGTTTGAACTTAGAAATAAACTAAATTAATTATATGGAAGTAAAAGTAAGTTGAAAAAGTCATGCAGTTCTATGGAAATGTAAAAAAACAAATCGTCTAAAAGACAAACGTAAAGGACCTAAAGTGTAAAGTCAATGTTTTTTTAATTACAAAAAAAAATTAAACAATAAATAAAGCAAATTATTGAGTGTTAAATTGTAACGAAATCACAAGAAGCGGGCAACAATTGCAGGATATTACTTGCAAGCATACAGTGACTCAAACTAGTGCTCACATGAGGATTTTTTTGTTTTTTTTCTTTTTTTTTTTGTTCTTTTTTATAAAAATACAGTGCATGCTTCAACCAAAAATAAATGTAGAAATCAAAGTCCAAAACTTAAAAAAAATTTAGAAAAAAAAAAATATCAATATTTTTAATATGAATATTTAGAACAGTTCTTGTGTATGCAGTTTTATAGTATTTAGTAGAATAAAGTGAAAGTTTCAAGCGGCTACGAAAAAAATCACGTTGATTTACAAAAAAAAAAATGTTGACGGATTTTTGCAATTTTTTATGGAAAAAAAGCGCAAGACAGTTTGCAAAAAATTTAAAAAAAAAAACTTTTTTTTATAAACGGCACACCCAAAAATGTTCTAAAAATTCAAACTCAAAATTTCGAAATTTTGATTAAAATTTTTTGGCTTTTTAAAATTTTTTATAAAGCTTTAAACTGTTTTTTGTTTAAGTAACTACAGTATTTTTATAAAAAAAAAAATAACAAAAAAAAAAGTTTACTTGCAAAACGTTGTGAATGAAAAAAAAAGATGTGAACACTTGTATGAATCACTGTATAGACTAATTTAAACGGTATAAAAAGTAAATAGATATTTTAAAATGAACTCAATTAAATCAAAATCGAATGCAATAAATAATGTTAAAATAAAAACAATGTATGTATGTATGTATGTATGTTAATATGCAACTACCTATTCAATAGATAAAGAATAAAGCCGAAGAAAAAACTCAAGTTAAAAAGAAACAAACTAATACAGCGAAAAATCATAATACTATACAAGGAATAGCAGCTTTTGGGGATAGTTAGAGGAAAAAATTGAATATTCTAAACTTAACCATAGCACGAGAAAAAAAATGTTTGTTTACAAAAATATATAGAAAAGACTGCAAATGGAAATACTTTCCAGTTTTCGCTCGCAATTCAGATTTTTTTTTAATATTTTTCAACTTCCAGCTCTGTAAAGGCGTAATTCCAAAAACGCATACATATATTCACTACTAAATATTCGTTCGTTCTGCTTAATTCAATTTTTCAAATAATTCAGCCCCCAAAAACAGCAAACAAGCAGCAAATACAAAGCACTAAAAAAAATATTAGCAAAATTTTGTAAAGTTATCCAAGAACGCCAAAGGATTCAATTGGTGGAAAAATAAAACGGTGAAGTTATGTAAGTAATCATAAGTTGAAAAGAGTTAGGTGTATAAAAATACTATACATATAAAAACTACTTATTATTATTGTTGTTGTCGAAAAATGAAATAAATGAAAATTCATAATAAATGCAAAGTGAAAAAAAACAATACTGCAAAAAATTTATATACATAAATACTTAAATTATATACATACAAATACATATATTTAACTATATAATGAAAACCAACAATAATTATCAAAGAGAATAGGCAAAAAAAAAAACTGAATCGCCAGATCTTCAACGTCCGTTTGGAGTTTGAACAGAAATTTCCAATTCTAGCGAAGTGAAAAAAGAAACTAAATAAATAAAGACTCGATATTAAAAAATACACATACTTACGCAGAAAAAGTGTATTCTCTTAAACTGGAAAAAGCACCATAAGCCTCGACTGCTTCGACTTTGTTTAATGAAATTCTAAAAAAATGCTTAACTTATGTTTTTTCAAGTTTCGAGCTTTCACGTTTTTTCAAGTTTAGGGGACTTACAAAAAAGCTTAATTTCGTGATAAAATATGGTGAGTATTGAGTTTATTGGAATTTAACATTTTTTTACAGCGATTTTCAATAAGCCAACGGACCATAACGAAAATTCCAAAAAAAAAAAAAATATTGTTCACATGTTTTGCTTCAATATTTGCTTAAGCTCTTTTGAAGTAAAGGTGTTCTCGTCTTAGTACTATCCAATTAAAAAAAAATAATACATCTATCTCACTCTTCTAGGATTAGAAAACATCTCTTTGCTGATTTTTCTGCCTATGAAGCCAGAGGCAATACAATTTTGTTGGTGATGTGAGTAGCTCTTTACAGTTGCTAGACTATACTCAATGGTTACTCGCCGTTGAGCCTTTGTGGAGCCTCGGATTATGGTAAAAGAGAGTGAGCTACAATTAAGCCACTCCACCGCTTGGAACAAGCGCCTCGCCATTTATGTAAACCTTACAATGTTCACGTAAAAACTCCTTTCAACTGAAAGGTAAACACGCCTTGGATGAGGTCCCCTCTCCCTCTCTTATTATGGCGACGCCGGCTTCTTAATGAAGAATACGCAGCTTCTCGGCTTATTAATATCCTCGAGAGAGGAAAGCCAGAGATGCAATGGGCGGAGAAAGATAAGAAAATCATAGGAGCTTGGGACGTCTTTCCTTTTTTTTATGGAAAAGGGGCGCAAGTTCGGTGTCGGATTTATGGTGGTAGAGAGACTTCGCCGTCAACGACTGTCGTTCAGCATCTCGAACATTTGTGTCCACGTCACGGTGGAAGGAAAGAACGATCAACTAAGCTGGGCGACAAAAATGATATATTTTTCTTTCTATTATTTTTGGTTAGCAATTCTTCCGACAGGGTAGTAGTATAATTTTCGTTTGAATAATGAACGCCGAAACCGCTTTGTCTTCCGACACAATTTGGAAACATGGTAGTTTTTATCACCAAGTACCAGCATAAGAAGATTCGCAAGACTATGTGGATGTAATCGAATAGGAAAACCAGATACCTAATGAACCATAATGCGATAGACCTTTAGACACGCTTTCAGAATGTCAGCAACTCGGATCGCGATGTTGTGTCTAAGAAAAGATATTCGCACGCCGTTGTAAAGCAAAGAACGTACGTTTTAATGCACGAGGAAACCTCGACGTTGAAAAATTGCTACGGCTATAGACAGCCAATAGATTCAGCTCTCACTTTTGCTCGAATATAGCATTACTCAACACACCGACCCCTGCAAGCAACAGGCTCACATGCCGCGCTCCATACGTAGCGCCTCTATGGAACGAATACGCCCATGTAGTGAGTGTAACATTGAGCACAACTTATAGCTCCGTCATCCTCCTCCGCGACTCATTGTCTTTCGATTCTTTTCTCTAATGTTGGAATGCGTGAAAGAGCTGCCAATTTGAATAGCAACGGCAACATACACATAAAACATAAGAAACGTAACCGGTCTAAGGGCTAACGAAGAAAAGACAAAATGCTTTCAGGCAATCCACAAAGAGTCTTTACGTATTTGGGTCACACATTATTGTTGGTAAATACTTAAGATCCAGCATAAACACCATAATAAAATAATGTCAGCCTGTAGATCGAGCGGAGAATAAGTCTTGCCAACAAATGCTACTTTGAGCTCGAAAGGCAATTTAAAAGCAAAGTCTCTCTCGAAGAACAAAAAACGTACGTTCTAACTCCCTTATCACGAGCGTTCTTTTATAAAGCGGAAAAACATGGACGATGTTAACGAAAAGTTGGCAAGGCTCTCGAGAGAACTATTTTACGAAAGGTCGATGGCCCTGTTTGCGGGGGCTATGGGTACCGTACAAAAAGGTGTCACGATCTGAATGAGCTGTATAATGACATGGACATAGTCAAGCGAGTAAAACCGATTGCATTGGCTATGGGTATGATGGTGAAAAGATTCTTCTACTCGGCAGCCATAGATGAACAACGAAAGCAATGGCGCCCACAAATCCAATGGACACAAAAAAAAAAGACTCTTGCGTTAAACAACTAGCGCAACTGAGCAAAGAAGAAGCAAATGGCAAAGTTTTTGGTCTTGGCCCAAACCGACAAACGCGTGTGTAGTGTCAAAAAAGAGGAAGCTGAATTGATTTGTCCAGAGTTTCCACTCTAGGGACACCTACTTAGTTTCCTGCTGATTTACAAAACTTGTATTTATTTACATATTTATTTTTCTTGCTTGACTCTCATTTTCAAATTGGCTTCATTGAAAAGGATTTGTTGTGTTATATTTTTTGAAATTCAATTTAACTGTTGACATTGAATTTATTTACTAACATTAACCAAGCTACGGATCCCAACTACTACTTGCAACTAAGGTAACCAAATAATCCACGGTTGGTGACTTGTGCAACCAGCTAAATGCATGACAACAAATTAAAATAGAACAAACAAACAATTGCTTAAATTTAAACGCGTTTCGATTAAAATTGCGTTTAAGAAAACCTTTTTCTAAATACAAACAAAAAACTATGGATCCTACTAAGCAACTTGGAATTGGGTGAGTAACGCGCTAATAAAAAGTTTAAATGAAATAAGTATGTACATACTTATATACTCGTAAAATAATTACTTCATGATTAATTCATGATTCATTTTCAATACAACTCACAACAGCAAAGAGACAGTGAGGACAGAGCAGCTGGCGCGTCGAAATTTTCAGAAAAAATGGGCCAAACTTGGTGATGAAAAATTGAATAAATTCTATAACCAAAATGAAGTCAACCAGCAATTGAAAGATGTACTCAGAAAACAAGGTGGGAGAGAGAAGTGGTCAGTTAGAAAAAAAGGTTGTTTTTATCGCACGAACATACAAACTTATATGTACAGTCAGTCAATAAAGTTTAGGTACAGCGAGTTTTTTAGAATAAGGGCAACTATTTTTTAAATATTTTATTTTTCGCAAATTTTTTATAAAAATATGGTTAATTCTACAACAAAAACCCCAAAAAGGAAAGTTTCAAACCTTGTGCGAAATTAAAGAAAATTCTGCAAAATTTCATTCAAATATTGCACTTTTTATTTACGCTCTCTAGAAAAAATTTGAGCATGCAGTTTTTTAGCCCATTCAATTTTAGTACAATAAAGTGCAAGTATGAGGAAGCTAGGACTTACCGTTGATTTTTGGGAAATTTTTTTGTTGAAGGTGTCGCACATTTTTTCCATATAAAAAAATTATCAAACATTATTTTATATGGAGAAAATGAGCGACACCTTCAACAAAAAAATAAATTGTATACAAAAATTGAATGGGCTCAAAAACTGCATACCCAACTTCTTTCTAGAGAGCGTAAATAAAAAGTGCAATTTTTGAATGAAATTTTGCCGAATTTTCTTTAATTTTGCATAAGGTTTGGAACTCTGATTTTTGGGTTTTTTGTTGTAGAATTTACCATATTTTTATAAAAAATGAGCGAAAAATAAAATATTTAAAAAATATTTTACTTTATTATAAAAAATTCACTGTACCAAAACTTTATTGACTGACTGTATGTGCATTAGGGTGGTCCAAAAATGCATGTGAAAAAGTAAAGTCGGAATTTGTATGCTCTCAGCTCCTAGGATTATTCTATACCGTGAAAAACTGTTTCCCATTTTTTTATTTTGAAATCAAAAAATATTTAGAGGTCGCTCAAAGCGCCCAAATTTTCCATGTATTTTTATATGGGGAAAAAACAACCTTGCATAGAAACCGTATATAATACTTAAAAATCAATATTTTTCTGTCGGAAAACACTGTATATGTACGAGACTCCCAATAATACTACCCAATTGTTTATTTAACCATTTTTCATCGCAACTATAACTTATAGGTCCGCCAAGAACCCATAAAAACCACGAAAAATGCATTCGATATACTTAGAGCTGTCTTAGGGGTGAGAGCATTACAATTCCGACTTTATTGTTTTTGGACCACCCTAATGTACATACAATATCAAGCAATATACAAGTAGTTATGTACTAATGAATTTGAAATTGCATCGTTTTTCCAGAACTATGCCCCTTCAAATATACCGGTCAAGGTGATTCATATTTCCTTTCACCCGACATGTACAACTCATTGGTAGCCAAATGTCGTTGTGGTCGTCAGCGAAGTGAAACACATATTTTAAAATGTTTGCAAAAGACAGAAAATATATTTAATAAAGCAGCATCTTCAAAAGCTGTTGAGGTCAACAACGCTTCTATGCAAGAGCAGAATGCTAAAAATGAAGGCAAATCCGTGAAAATTGATGGCAAATGCGCTGCTGACGTGTCACTACCAAAAACTACAAATTGTACGTATTCATGCGAATGAGGGTGGTTATGAAATATTTTAGACGCTTGAAAATATGGCCAGTCTTTAATGAGCCAAAAATGGAAGTTCATCTCTCAATCAAGCGTTTTTCAAACTTAACTTCCTTAATACTTCATAGTGTCGCGTAATAACTTCCATTTACGTACATATGTACATATGTATATTGAGCTCACATCTGCCCATCAGGCTGCATCACCCGCTAAGCTTAGCATTATTTTTCTTTTATTCAGTATACCGTACAAGTATACCATTTAAAATTCCTTGTCTCTTTGCAGCTTTGATTGGTTGGCAAAAACGTCCTTCTGGCTATAAGGAATGGGAAAACTCGATGAAGCATATTTCACCAATCGCCACTATGACTGGACCACGTCTGACTCAAACAGCATACCATGTTTTACATATTGCCTAAATTTATAACAATTATTTACATATGTACTTGTATGCACATACATTCCAACTTACGTTCAACAAATACAAAAGAAACATAGTTACTTTGAAGTTGTGTAAACCAAATTCATTTTAAAGTGGTTGAAATTAAATGCAGAGTCGGAGAGTCGACTTGCTGCTGGCACACAATTCAAGCACATTTACATGTCTGGCTGTAGCTGAGCGTGCAAAGATGTTTGTTACAATTGGTCGCAACCAAGAATGGCCATGTTCAAATATCATTTAAGTTTTAATTTCGGTTGAAAAAGCATCTGCAGAACGAAAGCGTATTCAAGGAAAACATACTGACTTTCAAGTTGTTTATGCCAAATTCATTCTAAAGTAGTTGAAAATACATGCAGGAAAAGGCATCTGACTGCTTCCTAGGACATTTAAATGTTAAATAAAAGAATTCTTCGCTGGTAAAATAGCGAGAATTTCAATTAGTTATCATTAGGGCTGTGCGATTATTCGATTACTCGAGCAAGTTGGTTAATCAATTGTTCGGTTAATCAATTACTCGAGTAATCAAGATTTTGATTACTCAAAACGATGATTAATCGAGTTACTTGAAATATGATTACTCAAAAAAAATAATTTTGCTCGTTAAAAGAGTTTGCTTTGGAAAATGCTTATTTTCTTTTTTACTCAAATATTTTTGTTTTTGGTTAATCAAAAATCATGATTACTCGAGTAACTGAACTTTTGAGTAATCATAACTTCTAACTAATCGAATAACTGAGTTATTTACTTTATGATTAATTAAAATTTTGAGTAATCAATTAATCGCACAGCCCTAGTTATCATTGAAAATAAAGTGGAAATTGCCTTTTTTTGCTTTGCCTGATTCCTGCCGAACCCGATCTTAGGACAAACTAGTTTTGCCTAGGCTAAACTAAATCAGAGGCCAAAGTATTTTTACGCAGAACACCCCTTCAACTTGTTTCCACATTGGACGGATATATTAGAAAAACTAGTTTGCCCTAAGATCGGGTTTGGCCGGTAACATATACACATTTGATGTTGCTTTTTTAAGATATTTGCCTTTTTCGCCTTTTCTACCTTTAATTGTAAAGGGCAAGGGCAAGCCCGTATTCCTGATAATATGAAAGTTTTAAATGTTCCATATTTAAATTGGGCACCACTGGTATCAACTTACGTCGAGCGCGCGTTTAGTATATTTTTTCAGGCTTTTCTTCGCGAAAATCTAATGAAAATGCTGCCAGAAAACTTCAAAATAAATCTTGTGGTTCAATGTTACTACAACTATAGAGATTAAAGTTTTGTGAGTTAAAAACTCGAAAGAAGAAAATAGTCAAAGATTTACAATACAAATTTTTCATATAATGAAACTATGTAGTCCATAGGTTTTCTCTTTTTACTTGTACAATAAACATTACTACAATAAATGTATTATTTTATTAAATATTTATCGGTTTTTATCTTTTTTAGTACCCTCTTTTGCCTGTTTTGCGATTCCTAGTGCCTTTTCCAGCCTATTTCGCTATTTTATTTTGCCCTTTTTATAGGTTTTTAGGTCCTAAAAATCCGTTCCTTGGTTATAAAGATATCATACAGTTTTTAACAGTTAAAAATATTTTTGGAGGGTTACCTGATGAAGGAGAAGATAATAACTAGAAGTTGTATAACTAATTTTCTTACGGACAGCGTAAAATTATTGTCATCTAAATCATCGGCCTCAGCAAACGCATCGTCTATTCTGCCTTTATTATAGTTGGATATGGAACCCAAGTGAGTGGGCATGGAGATGAACAAGTGCAATGGTAATATCCGATGAGGCAACTGTCTCGGAGAATTTGAAATAAAGATTCTGCAGAAGGTTATTTGCACGTTGGTAATGGAGTGAATTATCTTCAGTAGTTACTAAAATATCGCAGTTTTCGTTTTTCTGAAAATTACCGTTATGTGGGAGGTAGGCGTGGTTATTCTGCGATTTTTAAAATTTTCAGCCATTTAGTATGCTGTACTAAGGCCAACAACTGTGCCAAGTTTGGAAGAAATTGGTGCAGCGGTTACCAAGATATACACATGTAGCCATAAGTGGGCGTGGCTACGCCCATTTTCCAAAAATTTATAATATTCATGTTTTCCGTCTGAAACTCATTGTAAGTATCAATTTTGAGTGAATTATCTTCAGTAGTTACTAAAATATCGCAGTTTTCGTATTTCTTAAAATTACCGTTATATGGGAGGTAGGCGTGGTTATTATCCGATTTCGCCCATTTTCAATACCATCCGCCCCACGCCCAAAAGAAGTTCACGTACCAAGTTTCGTTAAGATATCTCAATTTTTACTCGAGTTATCGTGTGCACAGACGGACGGACGGACGGACGGACGGACGGACGGACGGACAGACAGTCACCGCTTAATCGATTTCTCTTTTCATTCTAATCATTTATGTATACATTTGTCTATATCTATCTCGATTCGTTTTGCCTGTTACAAACAACCATTATGTGAACAAAGTTATAATACCCTTGTGCACAAGTGCGCTCGGGTATAAAAACAGTACTCGGATTACATTTCGTCAATTGTGCTGTTTTCGACGAAGAAGGCAGATCAGCTTATGTATAAAAACACAGCTGGTTTTCTAGTTTTCCATGCTATGTCGAACGAATGTACACAATAACTCCCAGCCTTTAAACTGTTCATCGCAGTTTCAGCTGGTGGAAGAAAGTGGTCTCTTCTGCGACGGAAAGACTTCGAAGAGAAAGACTTGACTCCATTAGGCATTTCTAATTAACTTCTTTTGGCACAGAAGAAATTCGAACCTACGCCAAAATCGCTTAGGCGGTTATACCGACAAAAAAGAGTGGGAAGAAGAAGGTAGATTACGGTAACATATCATGGCCGAAAAGGGGATAGGAAGTTATTCTGAAAGACGACATCGGTAAAGACTTCGCTTTTATCAATTTAGTATATCTATTTATCCTTATTTTCTATGAGCCAGCGACATTTTTTCGATACCCAGCCTAATGGACAGTACTGCGTAACTATCTATATATATATCTATGTACGTGCCGATAAAAATCCCCTTTTAATAATGCGTTATAAGATTAACTCATTCTTAAAGCTCTACCCAGAATTGCAGCGGATGACGGTAGTGACGCAGTGAAATCCGTCAGAGTAAGCACGATTGCAGCGCGCGACAGTTATCATTGTGATTTGAAAATTATCATTAAAATGAAATATTATTGTTGACAACTGTCGTTGCTTGAGCTCATCTGCTCTTTTGCCAGAGTGCTATTGTTTCGGTACAAACATGTGTGTGAATTTTCTGAAAATAAAAACGGATGAAAACATTGCCAAACTTGTGAAAATAATAAAAATTACTACAATCAACACTCAATCAATATTGTGCCGCCCCGCTGGGCGGTAAAATTAGAAATAAATTTAAATCAACCGAAAAATGTCGGCGGTAAAACTGCTGCCTCCGCAATTATGAGCCATTCCATATGCCTTTGTGAGTTTTAAATTTGACAGCGCTTAACCGTCGTTCGCTGCAATTCTGGGTGGAGCTTTACGCATTTGATCTAATTTTCTTTGGGAATCACAAATTTCTACCAAAATTAGCCACAAACAAGTAATTTTTAAGCAAAAAACAAAACCGACTTCAATTCTCATATAAAAATTTTAGATTATTGTTAATCTGTTCATGATTCCATGATCGGATTGAAACCAAATTAGAATGGGACCACATGTGAGGTAACACCTTCCCTTTAAAAAAATAATTATAGAAATCGGTTAACGTGGTCCAATGTAATGCGGTAACATACATAAAAAATATTTATTTATTTTTTTTACATAAAAAATAAAATAAAAAATATTCCGGCGAATTGATAACCTTCCCCTCTTTGTGAAGTCAAAAAATGCAATTAACAGAAAAATATGATTTTTTCAACTAATAAGGCATGTGTTTAGGATATCGTATGCTAATTAAAATATTAATTACTTAATTTTTACAATTTATTTTAATAAGAAGTGAGTTATTAATTTTTTGCTGATGCCTCTTAAAATTACTATATTAATTGCTGCCAATATTAGAAATATACATACATATGTAAAAGGGCAATGGTAATGTTAACATCTTAATGAGCGTAGTTTGCCGCTCTAAAATTGACGGATCTTTGATTGCTGCTGCTGAGTCAAGTTCAAGTTTTGAGATTTGTTGTTGTAATTGACGTGAATATGGCATGAGTTTAAAAGAGAACAACGTAAACATTTGCATAAATAATAAATGTCTCTTAACTTGTTTTTAACGATACAAATCGCGCTCGGGGTATTTCTTTTTTTTTGTGTTTTCCGATCTACTCTTCAATCTACTAGTGCTACTACAGATTACTTATACCTAGTGGAGAGCTAAGCTAGAAATCAATTGAGTTTCGCATATCGGCGTGTTAACATCACACAACAAAAAAAAAAAAAACAAACAGATGCCAACAAAATGACGAGCACCTGCTACAGTTGCACAGGTGTTAACCACTATGAATATTAATAAGTATCTGTAGCTACTTATTTCAAATTCACTTCATTTTCTTAGTACTACTCGTTTTATTGGTCACCATGGCGTATGCTGCCCCACCGCTACAACAAAAGCATCGAATAGCCAATACCTCACAGCAGCGTCTGAAGCGACAAATTTTCTCGAATGAGTTTGATATGATTGGTAATCCATTCTTTACACCAGCAGATGATGATTTTGAACCAAACACTTTCACTCGCCCGCAATGGGAACGACGTCCAGCTCCTGGCCAACCGCTGATATTTAGTAATGATGGACAACAAAAATCTGGAACTACAACGCAAACAACACCACCATCAACAACAGCAACAACAACAACACAATTGTCATCTAGCGTCGCTAATTCGAATGTAGTTTTCGTAAATAATCAGCCCGTTATTGCTACTATGGCACCATTTATTGCAGCTACCACAGCTTCGCCAGCGTTTTTAAGGTGCTTCGGCAGCTGTCCTACCACGTCGGAATATAATCCTATATGTGCTAGTAATCGGCAGCAATATCAGAATCCGCAGAAGTTTGATTGTGCGAGACGGTGTGGTGCAGGTGAGTCAGTTATAAATACTGCAAACGTATGTATGTACATTAGATCGTACCACCTTACAAGCAACCAAAGAAAAAAAGTTCGCCGTGCATTCGTGTGTCTGAAATATTTTTACCAGACAAGATGTTTAGCCGAGCCTAGGTTGCGCCTTTTAACATTTTTTTGGTGACACCTAGCTTCGGCAATAAATTTTTTTTAAATAGTTCAAATAGAGTAATCAAATTACTTTCTTAGCAAAAGTTTGATAATTTTTGGTGAGCTTTAATTTAGTGACAATAGGGTGGTGCATGAGGGAGATAAGAGTTGAGATCTGGTGGGTAAGTACTAGAATGCGATGCTTGAAGACAATGCATTTTAGAATAAGAAAATGCTCTTCTCGACGAAATTTTAAACAAAATTTTTTTTTCGAAATTATCTTGCAAAAATATTTTGTATTCGAAGGTATAGGGCGAAGTTTTTATCTGGTACGGTCTAATGAAAACACATACAGTGGTCGGAAAAATTATAGCCGCAAACAAAACCCTTGTAAATCCATGTTTCAAACCGTTGATTTTTTAGAAATTTGGGATATTTGCTACATTAACGAATAAATACAATTTAATAATCTAAAAATTAACGGTAATTTTTAACCATTTACCTTATTAATACTACGTTCAAATTGACAAGTTAAACATGATAAATGGGCTTGAAACAGTTAAATGAACAACACGTGTTTATAAACAAGTTAAATCGCATGCAATTGTTGCTGGAAAATTTAACCAGTTAAATAATTTAATTCGTTTGAAAACCAGTTTGGTGCAGAGTTGTATCAGAAAGCCTTCTGCTTCAGCCAATCAGAAAGAGAAAGTAACTAAGCTTCGCGTTGAAATTTCCAAAATCAAGAGAAAATTTTTAAAAATTCATTTCGTACATGCATACTTAAAGATGTACATTAGAGTGCCTCGCCAAAAAAAAGTTGCTGTTTTTCCACCGGCATTATAAAATTTATGATATTATAAAACTTCCGCCAAAAAATTTCGGACAAGTGTTACCTCCAAAAGTTTCATTTTTAACAAATAAAATTAGTTTTAAAAATACTTTTTCCTAATAAATTACATATGATGAAAGAGGAGTTAGAGATTAAAAGTTCCGCATAAAATTTAAAAATTTTACCAGCTGAATCAAAATAATGAAATTTTTGGTGCTACTATACATGGATCTAGCTTACTTAAATCTTAAAATTTTTCCGAAATATTTTGACGTAAGTCTTAAAATGCATATAATTTTCTGTATAATTCCGATGGAAAAACTATAATATTTTTTTTTTTGTATAGAGAGTGATGCACACTAATGTCCAAAATCTATACAACGTTTTGCCCAATCATGCATACTAATGTCCAAAATCTATAAAACTTTTTGCCCAATCAGCTCAGCGAAGAGCACAATTTAAGATGCTAATCGCTGTAGAAGATCCAGTCGATACACGTACATAATTTTGGAACTTGCGTGCGTATTATTATTGTAAGATAAAAATATGCACATAGGATACACCATTTATAAAATTCATAGTTTTTAGTAATTCAAAATAAAGCATCTTGTTACAGCAACTGGTTTATTTAATGAATCTTTGGTATGTATTACCTTATCATAGTGAACTGCCTAAGGTCATTGCTGACACGGCCTTCTTCGCCAAAAAATATTCCACCTTTGCCTTGAATAATTCACTTACACACAAAGTCGTTAAAAAAAATTGCTTACATTAAATCACGTACGTTTCGTCGTCTTAAGTATGTTTTACTCATTTTTTTTTTCATCTTTGCAGACATCCAGATCGTGCGTCGCGGCGCCTGCCAAGGTCTATTCCCCATGCAACGCGGATAATACTTACTTAGTAATTGTATCTACATATTTATAAACATAAATTTTTGTTGTATAGTTACCTACTAAAATACGTACATATATATGAATTTATTACTTTTTTTTGTATTTATGTAAATATGCAAGGTTGTGACAAACGAACTGATTTTACTGTATAATTTTTGCCGGCAAATTTAATGAACGCATGTAACATATAAATAAATATTAAATGTAGTTAAGACTTTTTAAAAATAAAAAAATTTATGTATGTATGTATTTCTTGTTGTTATGTATGCTAGCCCATAGTCAATAAACATTGTGATACCTGTTTTTTTCATTGCTGTTGCAACAAAAACACGAAAATACCAAGATATTAATTGATATTTTGCTCGTGCCGGTTCCGGAGTTCGTTAAACTAGTTATGTTCATCTTGTCTACACACATACATATGCATTGCATGTCAACAAAACATATGCACAAAATAAACAAATAAAAATTAAGAGAATAAAAAAAATCTGCGACAGAAAAAATTACGCGTTCTTTTGTTTGCAACTATAAAATTTATCGCGTATATAAATAAATAAATATTTAGCGCTTGCAGTTTTGCTAGTGCCGAGATTCTCCGCCGATTTGTAATGTGCGCCTTGATGTTGTCACACACAAAGGAGAGGCACCTACATATATGTATACCTACAGTTTTTTGGGCGCCTCCGAACGGCAAATGGTTTTAAAGAGAAGCTTCTTTAATGGCAGAAATATAATAGTTAGAAGGCTTGGCATTGCCTGCCAAGGTGCGACCGCTATTAGAAAAAAAAAACTTATTTAAATGTTGGCCGGTCTAGGGATCGAAGCTTGGACCTACCGAACGGTAGTGCGCACCTCTAATTACTCGATACAGCGGACCTATCGATAATTCCTACTAATATTATAAATGTGAATGTTTGTAAGTGATTGTGTGAGTATATTTGTGGGTCCTTGACGTTAAAACAGCTGGACGTATTGCAATAAAATTTGACAAACAGAGAGGTTATGACCTAGATTCATATCTATATACAAATATAATACGCGAATGCATTTTTTGTTCAGGATAAAAGATCTACACAGTTCGCTCGATTTTCAAAAATGGGATGGCAAATTAAAGCGCTTGGCCTGTAGGTGCAAACTGGTATTTATCGATTTTTTCGATATTTTTATCGATTTTCTAATCGATTTTGCTACCAGTGAAAATTTTATCGAATTTGTCATCGATTTTGTTATCGATAGAGTATAAAGATAAAAATGAAGATAATGGAAAAACAGAATAACATGAATGTTATTAAAACGAGCAGAGGTAGAGGTGGGGATCTAGATAGAAAAAAGATATAAAATATAACCTTAAGCAAAAGCAAATGTGCGTATGTATACATTGGTTATGAGACAAAATAGATAAGTAACGTAAGTTTCACTTCTCCAGTAGGACCCAGGCGCCGTTTAATTTTTTTTTGGGGCCGAGCCTTGGAAACAGCCCTACAAGAAATGAAATGAAATGAAAACTGGCAAATGACCGGTCACCTGACGGTCAGTGCTGATGCAATAATGCTGCAATTTCCTCATCAGAATTTCGGGGGTAATATGAAAAACCTGACCGATTCTTTTGTGTACATGCGTCCCTTTCTCACATGGCGGTTTTACCAGCAGTGCTAAAAGATCTCTTTTCTACTTATTGTATTTCCTAAGGTTATTTTTACAAATGTTTTTCTGTGTATTGGTGTATATTTTAGTGTGTTAGAGAAGAGGTCAGAAAAAAAGACCTTTTCTTGTAGGGAGGAGTTTGTTAATTGTCGAGATCTAAAACTATTGAGCTACAGCATCAAATTCATCAGCTGATTGGATATGCTAAAGATTAAAGTATTTCAATTATTGAGAGAGGAAATGATAGTTTTATCTATATAGTAAAAATCAAGTCCGATAAAACACTTTTAGGTATGTAGTTTTAACTATGTATATACCATTCCATTCTCGGATAATAAGTGCAAGTTGAAGTAGCTACTACAAAACACCGTTGATCGTCAGGAATTTTTGTTTGTTGACGGTGTTGTGCATTTTCTTCCATATAACGAATTTTCACATTTTCTCCACCTCTATGGGTAATTTTTGGCATTTTTTTGGAAGTCAAGGATTATATTATACCTTTCATAAAAATATTCTCCAGAAAATTTTCATAGCTGTCACCGAAGACAAATAATCTCTACACCGTAAAAATATATGTATATCTACAAAAAGTTCTATTAATATCCTGAGTATTAGCACTTCTAACCGATCAGAGATCATCAATCTAAATGGGTAAAACTTTATCGCTTGACTTTCTGCCTTTATGCTAGCGCAGTTCGCATTGGTAAGCACAGCAGCTTGCAACTTTGGAGTCCATTTAAGTACATATATGTATGTATATCTACATTCGTATAATATATTATTGTGGAAATATAATCACATACCATGTCTGACAGTGCTAAAAACTTTTAGTATATAATACGCCCATTTTTGCATTTGTCATGATTAAATTTCTCCATCATCTGTTTGTTAAGCTCAAATGCTTAATATTATTTATGAGTATTTCTCAACGGTCATATACATGTACACATGTATGCTTAATATTTACCCACAAAACTTGAATAAATAATCCTCTAAAGAATTAAGCGTTCCACGAAAACATGGTTGTGACACATAGAATAAACAATAAAAATATTTATTTTATTAATAAAAAAACTGTGAGATACGAGATTAAGTTGACTTCCGGAAATAACATTAAGCTTTAGATTTTACTGAAATGAAAGAAAACCCTTCAGAATTAAGGTTTTTTTTTAATTACTTATTTATGTATGTTTTTATACTTGTTGTGCTCCGTGGGACTGTTGGAGCAGGGCGTTCGAAAAAATATACTTTGGATGGGCAAATATGTAGTACACACACGTTTTACTTCAACATAAATACTGTTGAGCATCCACAAAAATAACTTACATACATACATATATAACACCGTGCGACAGTCAATTTTACGCACAAAAATTTATATATTCGCGAAACCATGAGCCAAATATAGTAAAACTTCGTTTTTAGTTTTACTCTCTGACATCAGGATTTTTTTTTGAAGGACTTTCAAATTTTAAAAATATAATTACATACTTTAAAAAATTATTAAAGCAATCCAGGACGATTAGGTATTGAAAATGTCTTTTTCACATTGTATCATTGAATATCCTTCAAATTTTACAATAATTATATTCGAAAAAATTATATATTAAGGACTTATATGCACTCGACCACATCCTAGAATTTCGTCATTCTAACTTTATTCGCTTAAAAAAAGAAAACTAATTAAAAGGACATTTACAATACCTATTCGTCCTTGTGGACCAAAACAATTTTATTTGTTTTTTAATTCCACAGAATTTTCTCTTTCATTTAGTGCCCATACTGTTTCTCTACATTGGAATGAATGGAAGAAATATAAACTTTGTTTTATGCAATTTAGCATATCTTTGAAACTACAAAGTCCTTGTAACCAAAATCCTGACGTAAGAGAGAAAAACTAAAAACGCAGTTTTACTATATTTGGCCCACAGTTTCTTGAGTATATTGATTGCTTCATGTGTTTCAAAATCTTTTTGTTTTTGTTGCACGGTGTAATTATAAAACAGAAATGACAGGCGACACTGAGAGATAAGGAACCAGCAAACATTTTAAAATTACTTATGACTACCCTGCAGGGAAACTCTGTGCTATTGAGACGTGCTTTTAATAAAAAAAAAACGTTTTTTTTTGGTCAACGTGTTTTACTAGAGCAGGATGTTCGAGTTTACTAAGGAGAAGAGCTTACGAGAAGCCAAAGTTTTATTACCGTTATAAGACCGGCGAAATTTCGGACATGTAGCTTATAGTGTAGACTATGTGAACAAAGGGTCGATCACAAAAAAATCTGTAGCTCGTTTCTGTAACAATTTCTGAAACAATTGGTAATGAGGAGTATAGAATGACGTTATAATTATAATTAGTTATAATTCACAATTTCTGGAGTCAAATTTCTCACCAATCATAATAGAATGATGAGCTGGACATACAAGTAATCGAGTTATTTATAGATAAAATTAGTTTTGAAAAATATTTTTACCAAAAACTTCCCCCAAATGGTGGAAGAGTTTAAGTTTAAAGAGGCTGCATACAAATTTTTCAAAAATTTAATCAACGGAATCAACAAAATTAGATTCTTAAGTTATTTTCAAAAAAATAATTCTTACGTAAATCTTGATATTTTTTGGAATATTTTGACGGATATATATATTTTTTTTATTTTGATAGAAAAACAGTGTAAATTTTTTTTGTAGGTATGGGAATTGGTGGCCCCCAATAAATGTAGGTACGTACATACATAAGGGGCATTCCAACGCGACGAGTGGGACATTTTAACTCGTTTTTGCTCAAACCTTAAAAGAGATATTACCCCTTTAACCATTAGTTTGAAGTCATTAGGGAGGTTCTGCAACCAGATAGCAAATAGATGTAGAATATAAATTCATTATAGTTTTTTGGTTTACAAGGATGAATAAGTATTGAAAATGCGCTTTTAATTAATTTTATTTTTTTTTTTTTTAACTAATAAATTCGAGGATGTTTTCACGTGTAAACTAGTCCTTCAAAAATAAATATTGCAAATTTTCAATAAGATTCAAGGACGAAGTTTTGGAAGGATATTTCCCATACCCATTCGTCCTTTTGCACCAAAGAATTTAATCTTTTTAATGCTACAGAATTTTCTCTTTTATTTGAAACCCACAATTTTTACAAAAAATTTAAAATTTAACATATTTTTGGAATTTTAAAAATTCCGACACCAGAGTGGTAAACTGAATACGCAGTTTTTTTATAAAATTTACTGTCGCACGATGTTTGCTGCTATTTAAACTTGATGTGTGGGTTGGTTATATCCATTTTTCCTACAAAGAAATAGTGGAATAAAGCTCAGTAACTCTATTGCGGTAGTGATTTTTACTTAGCTCTATAAACCGGTAACTAATTTTTTTAACGAATTTACTATATTTTTGCAAGGTTCTGGAATTCGTTAATTCGTACTAATGGATTTTCCGGCAGGGTTCTGGAATGCATAGATACTACTAGTACGTGTGTAAACACATTGCCTTCTAAAAAATTATCAAAAATAAAAAAGACTCGGCCACTTACTTTTTAGTAATTAACTGCATCCCGTACGCAATAGAATTGAGTTTGTGTTTTGTGAGAGAACGTTATATTTTTTTTTAACGAAATTCTAGAAAGTTAACAAAAATGAAGCATTCAAGGAATATAATAATTTTTGTGGGTAAATATAAAATTTAATAAAATTAGTTAAGTGAAAACATTAGCATTATTTAGTGAAATATTTTAAAATCAGATCCAAAAAAGGGATTTTTTTATTATTTCATTCAATTTATCATAGCTTAGTAGTCGTAGTTTAGCAGAGTTAGAAGTGATAGGAAGGCCAAACGCATTGATGCATTTCTTCTGACTTTAGTTTTTTCTCGTAGTTGGTCGCCTTTGTTTATTAGTGCTTCCGGCAGGTTAGAAGTAGGATGTGTTTTAGAGCGAACTACCCTCAGGCCTACCAAATTTTATTTCGAGACAGTGTTGGACTATCCAACTTATTCGACCGGTCTAGCACTGTGTGTGTGTGTTCGTTAAGATTTTAATTCGTTGGAGCTGTAGAAGCGCTGGCAGAAGAATATTTTCGCATTGACCGTTGTAGGGAAAGAGGAATGTCCAGTGAAAGTAATAAACATACAAAATCAAAATAATAGATATATGTATGTACACTAGAGTGCTTCACTCTCAATACAAAAAAAAACAATACTTTTTTTTCAACGGAGTTATAAAATGTATCATTTTTAAGACAGAACCTTTTTGAAACTGTCTCCAAAACTCAAGTATTCTATAAATAAAATTATTTTTAAAAATATATTTTTTTATTCACCTCAGATAGTGGAAGAGTTTAAACTTAAAAGGTCTTCGTCAAAATGTTGGAAAATTTCACCACCGGAATCAAAATAAAAATATGTTCAGATTTTTTTTTTTCAAATCGGTTCCAGATAGTGCAAGAGTTTAAATTTAAAAGGTATGCGTCAAATTGTCGGAAAATTTTATCACCGGAATCAAAATAAAAATATTTTTTTGATTTTTTTTTTCATATCAGTCTAGCTCACGTAAATTTTAACCTTTTTCCTAAATATTTTGACGGAAGTCTTAAAGTATAATACATTTTTTTTAATTCCGGTGGAAAACCTGCAAATTTTTTTTGGTGATGCACTCTAATGTACATATATACATTAAGGCGGGTCAAATTTTCTGACTATGCGCGTATAGCATAGGAGGATCCTGCATATAATTCTAAGCAAAATTTCCGAAGAAACCTTGGGTATAAAATCAATTTGGAGTTGCCAAATTGCGAAAATAGGTTTCGAAGAAAACATAGAAAATAAAAGTGCAGAGATGGATTCTTATACCAAAAAACTCTTATAGCATGTTTTTATACCAAATTTAAGCACCTCTTTATAACACTACAGCAAAATGGTAAGAAACCTATTTTCGCAGTTCGGAAAATTCAAAATTGATTTTAGACCCATGGTTTCTTCGGAAAATTTGCTTGGAATTACGCATACACATACAAATTGGCTCACCTTAATGTACATATTTACAAATATGTTCATAGAATCCACTTTCGGAATATAACACATCGCAACAGGTACCGTAACTTTTATTAAAACAATCGCTGTTTAACAATTATTATTTTACTTTTATTTAACTAGTTCTAAAGTAACCGTTATTTCTGACTTTTATTTTATAAATCCAAAATAATAATTATTTTTGATTTTTATCTAAATAATCTGCAAATAACAGTTATTTTTGATTTTTAAGTTATATGTGTTAGATAGCAGTTATCGAAGACTTTTATTTGTAAAAGTCATAAACATAAATCAGTCACTGACCTTTATTTTTGATATCATACTTATAAAGGTAATATGTGTAAGTCGTAGTAAACTTTTCTTTCCCAACACCTTCTTAATTGCGAAAAATAATAATGACTTTTATACGAATGATTTAAAAAATGAAAATCGATGACAGATTTATATTGATAACTTGTAAAAGTAAAAGTCACTGACTGATTTTTATTGAGGACTTTTGTAAATAAAAGTCTTCAATAACTGTTATCTAAGACATATAATATAAAAATCAAAAATATTTGTTATTTTGGATTTACGATATAGAAATCAAAAATAATTGTTATTTGTTTTAATATTGCATAAAAATTTCAAATAAAAAATTATTTTAAAATTTGAGTCTCGGTGAAAAAAGAAATCGATTAGTATGTATCATTTAGTTGTAGAACATTTTCTTCATAGTGAACTTTTCCATGACAATTTTCATCAATAACTGTTATGTTCGGTCCTTGCATCGCAAACATCTTCACAAACTCCGATATCAAGAGCTATAAAAAATTTTACACTTTTCATTTCCCCTAGGATTCTTAAGCGTTTGCTTGGTTCAGCAAATAAACAGTCTGCCGCAAGCTGGCCGCGGTTGGTCTCCTGCACGTCCAAATGCCACTACCTACAATAATCATTGGCAGCAAAAATTTCAGACGACGCGATCATCAACGAAAAATCAGCAATCTAATTGGCAATCTAATGGTGGCTGGAGCTGGCTCCTAGCAAATAATAGTGCTCCGGAAAAACCACAACAGCAACAACAACCGCAATGGCAACAACAAGGTAATGGTACACGCCGATTTGTGGATGGTGCAGCTTATCAATCAGAAGGCGAAAGAGTTTGGTTAAATAATAACCAATCACATCCGTTTATCCAAGTGCCTGGTTTTGGAAATCGTCCAAATTTCGCAATAGCTAAACAACCGAATCGAAACAACTCATTGGCAACAGTTAGTAATAATGGATTCGGTTGGAGAGCGCCACAGCCCAATTACTGGGGACCTGTTGGCAATAACTCGTCAACACAAAATGTTCCTACAACGCATCAGCCCTTCGGAAACAATGGCTGGCAAAGAAATCCCTCAACAGCCGGTACTTGGAATATTGGGCGTCCCGCCGCCTATAATTCTACAACAGGTGGACAGAATGCTGGCAATTGGTATTCTCCTGCTAATACATCAACACCTCCACGCAATGCGGGTTGGGCTACGCCTATTAAACCGAATATTAATACAAACTGGAACGGTGTTGCTAGCAATGGTACTAGTGGACGCGGTGGTGTCAACTCATATGCCAATTGGAATTCACCTCTCCCGGGTAGTACACTTGTAGCTGGAAATAATAATCAAAGCGCCTTTTTTAGCAGTGGACCAACAGCTGCTGCTCGCAACAACTCATACTCTGGTTACTCAGGCTTTGCATCCGTGGGAAACGGAGGCCAATTACCTCCTGGTAGTTATGGTGCTAGTTCCAGTTACGGTACGCCACTAGCACCACTGGCTGGCGGAAGTTCGTGGAGCTCTAATTCATCACAAGCTGGCTGGAGCTACGCAAATGGACAACAGCAATCACAAGCGCGGCCTATTAACAATTCGAACCCTTATGCCAATTTATTTTATTGATTATTTAAGCACGCATAGAATTTATTGGATTTATTTATATTGTCCATTACGGAATTATTAAATAAATGTATATGTACGTACTAAGAAAATGAACTCATCTCAGAATTGTTCTAGCATCGATAACGACTATCTTTAAAAGACTTAGGGTCGTTTTCTCAAGTAGGTTTTAAAATTTATCTGCCCATAGCCCACAAAAAAAATTTTTTTCAGAAAAAAATCTGTTTAAAGTGCAGGTTAATTCTAAAACCTACATGAGAAAACGGCACTTAATTTATACATACATACAGTTACCCACAGAAGTATTAATTTTGTTTTTTTCCCCCGATATTTTGGTTGTACACAGCTATATTTTAAATAAAAATTATCGAAAAACATTTATAATGCAAGACATTTTGAATATCGTGAAAAAAACTAGACAACGAATACTTCTATGAGTAACTGTATGTATGTATTTATTTATTTTTTTATTTACCAAGAATATATGGAAAAAAAATTTGTTTGCAAATTTTCATATGTATACCCTTTATATTTATAAATGATAATTGAAAACAAAAGTTATAATTAATATTGTTTCGAATTCTACCTTCAATTGATACGCATGGGTTGCCGTGTACCAAATCAAATTTTAAACAGATAATTTTTAAGACGAAACCTATAAACTGTAAAGGTAAGCGTTAATAAGAACAGCTTTGGTTTTTTGGGGGCAGTCTAATGTACACACATACTACATATCTTTAGCCCGCACAATTGATTCGAAGTGCCAAAAATTTTTGAAAAATCGAAATTGAAAATAGCACAGTAGTGAAAATCTCAAGTTCTGAAATCACAAAAAAAAATGTCGAAACAAGTAAACTTAACCCGAATTAGTCCTTAGG
The DNA here is from genome assembly GCF_013731165.1 of Rhagoletis pomonella. Classification (NCBI taxonomy): domain Eukaryota; kingdom Metazoa; phylum Arthropoda; class Insecta; order Diptera; family Tephritidae; genus Rhagoletis; species Rhagoletis pomonella. The sequence continues at coordinate 24,024,206 of NW_023458565.1, forward strand.
GTCAAAATGGACCCTTCTTAAATTTTGAATCCGATTTTCTCACTCGCCGATCAATCCATTTTTTATACCCGAGCGCACTTGTGCACAAGGGTATATTAATTTTGTTCACATAACGGTTGTTTGTAACAGCCAAAACGAATCGAGATAGATATAGACAAATGTATACATATATTCTCAGAATGAATCCAAGGTAGGTTGGTATTGAAAATGGGCGAAATCGGACAGTAACCACGCCCACTTCTCATATAACGGTAATTTCCAGAAATACGAAAACTGCGATATTTTAGTAACTACTGAAGATAATTCACTCAAAATTGATATTTGTAATAATTTTCAGACGAAAAATAAGAATATTATAAATTTTTGGAAAATGGGCGTAGCCACGCCCACTTATGGTTACATGTGTATATCTTGGTAACCGCTACACCAATTTCTTCCAAACTTGGCACAGTTGTTGGCCTTGATACAGCATACTAAATGGCCGAAAATTTAAAAAATCGGACAATAACCACGCCCACATCCCATATAACGGTAATTTAGAGAAATACAAAATCTTCGATAAATCAGTAACTATTAACGCTAATTTATTCAAAATTGATGCTTGCAACAATTCTTTATCAAGAAATATGCTTATGGTAAAATTTTGGAAAATGGGCGTGGCACCGCCCACTTATGATAACATATAAGTATATCGGTAACCGTTATACCAATTTGTACCAAACTCGGTACGGTTATTGTTCTTGCCACATAAAAGCCAATTATTGAAAATTATTGAATTCAGGCTAAAATTACGGCCGCTTTTCACATAACGGTAAATTTCAGAAATGCTTGAAACTGCAATATTTCGAAATTTAAGGACGCTACTCAAAATTGGTACACCCCGGTTTACCATCTAGCGGTAGCTTTCGGAAAGGTGAAAAAAACACATATTTATTACTTGCGCCGGGTATTTAATGTTCGGCTCCGCCCGAACTTAGACTTTCTTACTTGTTTACTTTATTTTTCTGCTAAAAAGCTAATATTTTCTACCATGGAATTTTACATTGTAATTGAAACATTTATTGGCTATTGTTACCAATTGGACCTAAGGGTCACAAAGCACTCTATTCTCATATAACAGAGAAACTTTAAATTTTCATTGGGTTTTGGGAGGAATAATTTCCCGTTGAACAAACGCAGAGCACTGGAGCCAGCACAAATAAACGTGTACAATATTTCTTATGTCATTGGCGCAAACCAACAATCCGCCAAGCGTGGAAAGTGCAACAAATGTCTAGGCAAATACCACCACACCTGTTCAGAAATGCATCAAGCCAAAGCATCAGGCTATTTTATTTCTAAACTATAATTGATAGGAATGTCGAATATGCGCAACAATGGATATAAGCCGAATCGGAACTTAGTTGCGTAAATAAGATATTTCCATCAATTGTAGTTTAGAAATAAAAGATACTGATGCTTTGGCTTGATGCATTTCTGAACGCACCCTTGCTTTGCTGGTGATGAGCAACCGATTGTCAAATTTTTGCTCCCGGAACGTGTGATGCAGTCGCCGGTATTTTCGCCTGCAGGGAGATGGTTCTTCATAAAAGGGTGACACTGCCGCATTTATTGAAGCTCGAGTACAACCCATATCGCTACTTGAATGAGCTACAATGCTTTTTAATGCATCTTGTCCACAACTAAAAGGATTTCACTTACCAACATGCATACCCTTACAACCAACCCTCTTGTAGTCACCCAACGAAATAAATTAAACACGATTTTTTTAACTGAAAGTGTATATATCCTGTTTATTCCGCAATTATTAAAACATTTTTAATTCATTTTTTCTAAAAAACATTTACATTTATTTTAAGAAAACAAAAACACAAAATAAAAATAGAAATCTGCCTACAAATTCTACACAATTTGCTCTTATGGTGCTTATATTGGGTCCCCCTTTTTAAAATTTATATTCGAAGCTTTTAAGGTGTTGTGCTTGTAACATTTAAAATAAAATATTTTCTAGTTTTATCAGCATAGTAATGATCGTTATCTTTATAACCCTTGAAGTCACCCAACGCAAATTATTAAACACGATTTCTTTTTTTTTCAAATTACAAGTGTAAGTATCCTGTTTATTCCGTAATTATTTAAAACATTTTATAATTCATTTTTTCGAAAAACATTACATTTATTTTAATAAAACAAACACAAAATTAAAATCAATAAAAACCTGCCTACAAAATTCTACACAATTTGCTTTTATGGTGCTTATATTGGTCCCCCCTTCTTTAAATTTATATACGAAGCTTTTCAGCATCTAGCCAGCTTTTAAGGTCTTGTACATTTTGCAATAAATATTTCCTAGTTTATCAGCATTCTAAATTCGAAGGAATTAAGTAAAAAAAAAACTAAACTCAACTCTGCCTAATCGTAATTTTTGTTAGCGAAATGTGGATAAGAAAAATTGTCGGTTGACTACTATTTCCAAGTGCATCAGAGTTTTAGCAAGGAACCAACAAAGCTGGGTAAAACAGGCAGTGCCAATATGAGAAATTTTTGAAGTCCATCGATGAAGTTCCCACGCTGCCGTCTAGAAGGGGATCCCACGCCGCCGTCCCCACTTGGCATCCCACGCCGCCGTCTCAACTTGGTATCCCACGCCGCAGTCTCAACTTGGTATCCCACGCCGCCGTCACAACTTGGTTTCCCTCGCCGCCGTCTCAACT
>NW_023458565.1:24026929-24040975 GCF_013731165.1 Rhagoletis pomonella
TCCCACGCCGCCGTCACAACTTGGTTTCCCTCGCCGCCGTCTCAACTATTCCCCCGAAGAAATAAAAATTACAACCCCACGATGAACCGCTGCTAGTCCCACGTCGCACATTCCCACGCCGCCGTCAATACTAGATATCCCACGCCGCGGTCAATACTTGGTATCCCACGCCGCCGTCAATGCTTGGTTCCCACGCCGCAGTCTCAACTTGGTATCCCACGCTGCCGTCAATACTTGGAATCCCACGCCGCCGTCAAAACATGTAGAACTTTCGCTGTATATGTTTGCTAATTCAATTACTGCCTTCCCAATTAAACTTGGTTGACTTCGCAAGATGTGTAAATAAAAAAACTGACGTCCCAGAATAAGCTACTTAAGGTACTTAGAAGATTGATAGGATTGCAAGGACGCTTTCTCTCTGTCTGTCTCTCTCTCTCTCTGTCTGTTTCTCCAAGTTACAAGTGATGGATTAAGAATGATGAAGATGAACACCGAACATACAAGAACAACACCCATACTCTTGTGTAGTGAATATCAGAATTTGAATATATCCCAGTCGTTATAAGCGAAAAAGATCGGTCGACCCAATAGTGATTGATAGTTTTGTCCTCATACTTTCTGCAAAGCAATACATGCCGCCGTAGCCTCTGCTTGAGCCATAGAACCCTAGCCTCTGCAATGGAACGCACAGCCGAGCACACAGTTTAATGCATACAACCAGACCACACCCGTAGAGCCAGGATCGGATCTATTGAAGAGCGCGCTCAATCCTCACATTGAGTCTCGTTGGATTTATACAGTCTAGTCCGCACGATGTATGTAGGTACATATATGTATGTATGTATGTATATAAACGAAACCCCATACGTAGTATGCGTCTTGGTAATGTACATAATTCGAAAAGATTTTACAGGAATGTTGATGAATTTCAGCATCGTCGTAAATAAAATTATCCCCAAAATGTATTTAGAAGAAGGCAGTATAGTATTATCTGGTAACAGGTACTGGCCAAACGTAAGGACTCTGGCTTGAAGCAATAAATCGCGTGTGCTGTTTGTAATTGTTGGTAATTAGTATGTATGTGCGTAGGTGTGCGTGCGCGCGCATGCTTGCAGTGAAGTACACATTAGGACATTAGATGTGAATGGGATGTACACGTGAACATCGGAACTTGAATAAATTCGAATCGGACGAAACTGCCTGAAGCTCAGCTGACTTTCAAAATATGCGTATGCGTATGCGCCGCTCATTTATTCGTTCGGTATGGAACTGCAAGTAAGGCTAGGCAAAGCGCTTACTACACACCACGACCTATACGATATGTATGTATGTATGTTAAGAACGCGTGCGCCATAGTTGGTACAGTCGAATGAATGATTATAAAGATTTACTAGGATCGCTCTCGTTTTCTCTCATACTTGATTGATTCGATTCCCTGAATCGAACGGTTGATTGTGTTGGATGTTTTTCTTTCCCTATGTGAACTAAGCTGTGTTTGACTTGCACTCCCTTTATGCTTTTTTTAATTCTTGCTTTCAATATGTGTTGTGTAGATAGAATCACCCAGTGCGATCAGATGTAAATCTCTCGGCTGCCAAAATGATGCTGCGCTGCATCATACCGCAAAATTGATTGTAAGACTAAAGGACACCTTGCTCTCTCTCTCTCTCTGTCTCTCTCATTTACTGGTCACAGGGCTTGGATCTTGTAGAAGTATGTAGGATTCATAGGTTTGTGCCGTGTATGCCAAGTCAGTTAATGCATCAAAAATTTACATTTTCTAAAGAATTTTACATGTCAAGTTATATAAGTTAAAAATATTGAAAATCTTTACATGAAACTCGGCTATATGTATCAAAATAGTTAGAAATTAAGAAATTACATTTCGCAAAAAAAGTTTACATTTCATAAAACAAGATTATTAAAACTTTTTACATGGAATGAGTTGGCGGATGTATTTTAAGGTTTCACAGCATTGTGCCATGTACCAAAATATAGTTAAAAAGAATAAAATTGTCTGATGAATTTTACATGTCAGGTAAGTTAAAATTTAAAAAATTTTACATAGCATGAATATAAAGATTAGAATAAAATGTTTAAACATTACAATGCAAAAAATTGTGATATTTCATCAACATGAGGGAGGTATTCTCAAATTAAAAGTTTTTAAATCATTATTAAACATTTACATTTTGAATTTTGAATTCATGTTTTATGCACTAGGCATATAGTACAAGGATTTTCTACTACTTCATACAGCTGGGTATACTATTTTTTTTTTTTTTGTCTGCAATATAAACTATTAATTTCTTACATAATCAAGGTATGTATGTAGTAGGTAAAATTAATTGCATCTAGATTCTTTTACAAAAACCTTGCACATAATTGAATTTCGGTCAACAGAAAAATGGGAATACAATACTGTTTTTTTAAGGTATCTTAACAGAAAAAGTTATTCTAACAAAAGACGAAACTAAATGTGTAAAAGCAAGGATTTCAAAATTTTTGGTTGTTACAATTTTAACCATATATATGTATGTATGCAGTACATTAAATACATATGTAAGATTAAGTAGTTACACATAGTTGATATGTTAACTAGATGTGTTGAGTGTTGTTGTTTGCCTGCTCAATTGTTCTTTGAGGCATCTTATTCATCTGTATACTATGTACATGCAGTAGTAGAGATGAGTCAATTATGTGTGTATATGACTCGCAAGTTAGTCACAACAAGTGACCTGTAAATAATACAAGTTTATGCACATTGAACGAACCGTAACAAGTCTTACGCGTGTTTCATCGATTCCCTTTTGAAACATTTCTTCGCCCGCTTATGGGCCATATTCTTCAGAGCTCTTCGTGTGTTTGCTCACTGTCAAGGGATTGACAGGGGCTGCCAAGGGATTGGCAGGGGCTGTCAAGGGATTGACAGGGGCTGCCAGGGGGTTGGCAGTTATGACTCGTACGGATTCGCACATAACAAATGAAAGCAGAGGAATACCAACGATGTAATTAATGCACCAAAATGCTGAATTGTGACTAACTGCACGCACTCGGGATACTAGATGAAAAGTGCACATTTAGAACAAATTTGATGTAGGCGTAATTGATTGATTGCTCAGTTGTTGAATGATATTTATATGGACGGCCACTTCTAGTTGTATCGTTTGATTCCCTTTAACGATCATCTGGATGCGTGCAATGCCGCCAGAAATATCAACAGCAAAATTATCTGTATGCCACATGGATGCGACGATGTCATAGTTAAAATTGTATTTAACCGCATTTGAATTTGTATACTGCAAATAGACTATTTAAATAAAATGGGATATTTCAAGTATGACCTCAGTCGTGATTCAGCTAACAGGATCCTTAGTTGTATGTATGTATGTATTACAATTGAGTGAGAACGCCTCCGCTTCGTTAAATTTGTTTCTAATTGAGAGAAGTGTTATGTTGCGCCGCAAGTATTTGAGTATTCCCTTGCATATTTCGAATAAATTGGACAAATGCCATCAAACTGTAAATAAATTAAATAGAAGAAAGCTTCATAGAGAAAGCACCTTCCTTCCAGCAGTCTTCCAACTGTTGCCCGACGAGCCGATACTCAAAGCGGACTATACCGTTAGTTGCCGTCTACTTCTTGGTGATTTTACCATAAAGCCCTTAGTAGTTGACAGTGACCCGACCGATTTGATATAGATATGTACAGGAACGGTTCAACTGTATCATATCGCTGTAATAGGTAAATAAACTATTTCGTGTTTTTGTGTTGCGTGGCACGATACGCCCGGGATATGTTAATTGTTCAAAGTTATGTTGATAGATGTACAAAGTTATGTTGAAATGTTGAGTTTATTGAAGGGATTTGCATTTTACCCGTGGCACAAACGGAAACGGTCTTGAGCTCCTCAAGTACGGTTGAAAATTTGCTTTGGTCGCCTTTCGTTACGCATTAGGTAATAAAATTATTCATCGGTGTGAGGACGCGATGTGCGCGTTGTTACCGAGTGTCGTATGGCTTGATTCCCTATAGCCAGTATACAGATGAGATATACGCAGGCACAGATCAACTGCGTCATATCGCTATAAATTATAACGAAAAAAATAACGTACGTTTCCGAGAAAAAAATATACCAGAAAAATGTTCAAAATTGCAGATTCTTCACAATATTCATTTAGAAATCGGCATGCAATGTAAAACAGTTCAAATTCAAAGTTATCGTCGCCGTTGATATTTTTATAATGTTTCGCTGATTGGTCACCTGCTGTTGGCATGATTCCCTTATTGCCAAAAAATTAAAAAAGATCCTTTTAAATAAAGCTCGAGTCACAGCTCGGTAAAGTTTCTGGAAAAAAATTGGAAATATAACTGTGTCTCCAAAAATGTAAACAATTCAAAATTGATTTTTTTTCTTAATTTTACACGCCAAGTTGGTTAACTAAAGGCAAACACTTTTGGAACTCCATCTCTTGTGCACAGAGGTGCGTTGCATTCCTTCTCATTATTGGATTATGCAGGTGGTTTTTGTATCTACAAGAAATGTGTTAATCTAATGCAAGGAATTGTACATTACTCTTTGTTTGCAAATTAGTTCAACGGGTCTTCTATTGGAACCAGCATATTCAGCGATTTCCAAAGAGTTGGCTTATTATTAACTGCTAAACAAATGTTGTTTTGCCAGTGGAAACTTTCAACGGAGTTAGGCACACGCAGGCACCGATCAACTGCGTCGTACCGCTGTAAAATATGTAAATCTGCTTCTCTTTTTTTTGTGTGTGTGTGTGTGTGTGGTTCACAACTCAAAAATAAACATTTGATATAAGTAGATGATTGGTAGGTACTTAGGAGCGTAAGACTTTCTGCTTGTGTTTCCCCCAATCGAGCCAAATACGCCTAGACATGCATGGCCTGGTGTTTCAACTCTTCTGCGCTAGGAACTGGAAAATAATATTACTGCAGATATTAAAATCTACCTATCTCCGATGAAAACAGCAATCATCTAGTAATTTGGCACGATTCCCTTTTGCCATTTTTAAACATAAGGATGCCCTCTCTTCGACGTTTTTTTTTTTTGTTTTTTGTCAATGGTATACTTTAGATTGCAGCCTTGTTGGTGAATCAGTGAATACAACGCCGATGGAATAGACACTTTCTACAAATTATGAATTAGTTAAGAGAAAATTACCATACGCCTTACGATCGATAAGGTTCAAACAGTTTGTGTGCTCTCAATAAGGTATATTGGTGCTACGGGAAACACAATTCTCAAATCTTGGCAGGTCTTACGTTGTATCTACATATGTAGATGCACGCAGGCACGTTCAACTGCGTCGCATCTTTTCCTACAAATTATGCATTAGTCAAAAGAAAATCGCATTTTTTCTTACAATCGTATATGATCGAAACAGTGTGATGTTGCTCTCAATGTTTTGTGGTGCCCATATATTAGCTTAGCCTTTAAGGTTACTGCTGTATTGAAGATTTCCTATGCAAACACAGGTACGTTCAACTGTGTTGCATTGTTTCCTACAAATCATGGATTAGTGAAGAGAAAATTTGCAATTGTCCTTACGAGCAAACAAGATCGGAACAATGTCGTGTTGCGCCCAATATTTTCGTGTTGTCCATGATCATTACGTTAGATTTTACTATTATTGCTGTACTGATGATTTCCTATGCATACTCAGGTACGGTCAACTGTGTTACACGATTGCCTTTGCCACTTTTAAACATTAGGATGCCCTCTCTACGACGTTTTCTCACTGGTGTACTTAAGTTTGTAGGTCGTGTTGCTGAATCAGTGAATATACAACGTGGTTTGTGGAATACACTTCCTACAAAGTATGCATTAGTTAAGAGAAAATTTGAATCCGTCTTACGGTCGTTAAGATTTAAACAATTTGTGTTGCTTGCGCTCAATATGGTGTTACGGGGAAGTGAAATTTTCTCAGTGAAAAGCTTCTCAGGTCGTACGATGTTTCTATGTAGATGCACGCAGGCACGTTCAACTGTGTCGCATCTTTTCCTACAAATTATCATTAGTGAAAAGAAAATCGTATTTGTTCTTACAATCGCATATGATCGAAACAATATGGTTGTTGCTCTCTATGTATTGTTGTGGCCATGATCATTACGTCAGATTTTAAGATTTTAGCTGTATTGATGATATCCTATGCAAACTCAGGTACGTTCAACTGTATTGCATTGTTTCCTATAAATCATGGATTAGTGAAGAGAAAATTTGCAATAGTGCTTACGAGCGAAAAAGTTCTGAACAATGTCGTGTTGCTGTCAGTGTTTTCGTTAGGCCCAGATTTTAACATTAGGCGCGTATTATTTGAGCAGAAATTGAAGCTTTCAGCTTAGTGTGCACGGAAGTCTTAGCCAGCACAAAAATCTTGGCTAAATCGTCCTTACAAGCTAGGCTAATAGCTAAAGTTTCTTGCCAAATAAAGCATATATATTATTGCTGTATTGATGATATCCTATGCAAACTCAGGTACGTTCAACTGTGTTGCATTATTTCCTACAAATCATGGATTAGTGAAGTGAAAATTTGCAATAGTGCTTACGAGCGAAAAAGATCGGAACAATGTCGTGTTGCTCTCAACGCTTTACAATCTGATGGTATAAATTGGTGCAGTTCTATTAAATCTTTCGCTGTGCTCAGAGGACCCCAGATGCACACAGGCACGTTCAACTGTGTCACATCGCTAAAAGAAAATCACTTTAAAATAGTTAAGTCCGTTGAAATACCCACTGGTATGTCGGTCGTTCGATGAGTACCCATTGCTGGTGGCCTATAATTTATGGTTGGTCATGTTTTGGATTCCCTTTCTTGATGCTGTAATGGTATAAATTAGTGCAAGATATGTTGTACCTAACCTCACCACTTCGAAGTTTCTAATGGGTGAAGGCATGAAGGCTCTAACTGCCAACAGCTGTCTTAACCGCCAGGATACGCACAAGCATAAATTACTGTGGTGTATCGCTGTAAAAACCAAAAAAGAAAAGTTTCTAGATGGCTCATTTTTCTCGAAATGAGTATAAACTATTTGATTTGTAGTTTTTAAATACTCAAATCCATCTGCCCGTGCAGTGTTAGAAGTCTACGATAATTTGGGTTGGCTTCTCTTAACAGACCACAACGCTCTCCTCAATACCCAGCTTGTTTATGCCAGAAACTTTAATATACGCAACGGTTAGGAAGTTGTGTTTGCAGAGATTTGTATGATGAATATGAATGACCGACTCGATACACACAGGAACCGTTCAACTGCGTCGTATCGCTGTAACAAAATTTTAAACAGAGAGGAAAGAAACGAAGAACGAAAAAAAAAAGAATACGAAAAATGGAGAAACAGGCCATCTCTTTAGTCAGCGCTAGAAGTCTTTTATCAGTGATATTTCAAGGCCCAAGCAACTATTTCAGCCACACTCTGTAAATAATGGTAAGTTTTGCAGAGAAAATCCATTGGGCTTACGGCACGCTTTCACAACAAAAATCGACCTCTGTATCTGACGACCGACCAGTCATCTCTAAATAGGGGCAAATTTCAGACTTCTCTTATGGTAGGAGCAGACTCGCCTCATCACATATGAAAGACACTCCCCTTTTGGACGTTGTTTGTGTTGTTTGTTAAGGAAATACGAACAGGCACGTTCAACTGTTTCGTATTGCTGAAATCGAAAGATTTTTCTACGCAAATATTTGTGTATACCATTCGCAATCAGATATAGATGGTAGTTGGCTAATATTGTCCCCGCCACGCTCCTCTTGTTCATTTCTTTGATAATCATTCTTAACACTGTGTATGCTGACTGTCGTGGTTAATGGACGAGTATGGCTTACAACTGATGTCCCAGCTGCTATACGCTTTGCTACAAATTCTCGCAGAATGTCACCTTCACTTTGGATATGGGTGCACGTATTGAACTGACCAGACTAACTGCAACTGTAGTAGGTACATCGAGGTAGCTCATACCGCCTTCGCCACATTCACATTCCGGATAGATCCGAAGTACATTAGCACCAACCACAGCAATTTGTGTAGAATTTCTATGTTCCCTCTGTTTTAGCTCACTCACTCTGTTGTTGGATCATAACTTTCACATTACCATAGACTGGATGGATTTACGTCATACGTTAAATCGCCAAAAAACGAACTGTAAAACAAAATTGCATTTATGGTGGTAATTTTGCAGCTTGGAAAATAAATTTACACTACAAATTTTTTTAACAATTTTAATTATTTTTTATTCTTTCAAATCAGTTCTGCCTATTTTGATATGACAAAATTGGAATAAAATTTCTAAAACGAGTAAATCTTTACATATTTATAATTATTTACTAGGAACATCACAATTGATTCAATATGAATCATACCTACTTTTCAGGTACTACACGTGTACTCATCACGCTTGCGTACTTTCTACATCAACTCGAAAGCGAAAAAGTAAAGCTGCTAGTGCCATCTCATTTCTACACCACAGGCAATGCATTGCATTGGAAACTGTTATACACATTGGAATCAGTGACATAGGCAAATTAATTACGTTTTTCATATTTAATTCAAATGATTAAATTCTTTTGAAAAGTATGCCAAATTATTTCAAAAAAATTATAACGAAGCTCTTTGTAAACAAGTTAGTAGAATTATCAGCAAGGCTGTTTGAATCAACCATTTTTCTACAACAACATAAAACATTGCATTGGAAACTGTTATACACACTGGAATCAGTGACATCAGCAAACCTCGCTTTTCATATTTAATTCGCAGGAGCCAACAATTTTTCGAAGAATATGCCAAATTATTTAAAAAACTCTTCGTAAACAAGTTAGTAGAATAATCAGCAAGGCTGTTTGAATCAACTTAAATTTTCTACACCAAGGAAAGCATTGCATTGGACACAGTTATACACACTGGAAATCAGTGTCGTCAGCAAAGTAATTTGGACTTTCAAGTTCTCAAAGCTACCAAAAAAAGCATTGGAACTTCGCTTTTTAAATTTAATTCACACGTTCCATTAATTTTGTCAAAAATATGCCAAATTATTGTAAGAAATTTGAAAAAAAAATCTTGGAATCAATTAAATTTCGAGCTATGTACGTATGTATATAATTTCATAACCATGCAACAAAAATATCGATTAATGCGCACTCGTTATTCGGAGTCCAACATGGCCGCCGAGTAACGAGAACGCGAAACGGCGGTTACGTAAAACAAAATGGCGTCTGGCTTTACATTTTTCGCTTTGTGAAATAGTCTACTCACGTATAATATATAGATACATACATACATCGCAAGATATATATATTTGTGTAAATGATAAATTTACGAACCGATTAAGCAACATCTGAGCTAATCTTCCACACATCAGTCGTGCGTGCGCAGCACCACCACACCAGGCTCCCAGAACAGGGGCATGCCCAGCCCAGGCTTGCTAGTTTTGCCTACCAGTAAATGGTGTCAACTCTCTCGGTTTTTCACATTGTGGAAGTATTTGTACGATGCTTCGATGACTGCAAATGAAAAACTTGCATGATAAAACTATACTAAATATACATACATAGATACAGTTTTTAGACATCTGCAACAAATATCATCAGCTACATAATAAATCACATGACAAATTTTTTAACAACTATCAACTAACTACTGCAATGGTATGTAGCACATTGCAATTATCACTTTTTACATCATATTCATTCTCATATGCCATCGTTTTTGCATCACAAATTCTATTAGTACTACTCAACGAACGCATAAATGAATCCAGGTCACTCAGCTCACTTTTCCACAAATTATCGATTTTTTCACGTCGCTCGGCTTCTTCTTCGTCAGACATATCGGCCTTTATATAAGTGTTGGTGGTATAATTACCATCCAATTTTGCTTGAAACTCCGCCCAGCGACAAAAACGTTCCCTTTGTTTGCGACGCAATTCAGCTTCGGCTGTGAGCAATGCCGTATTTAACATTGCATTCACACGTAAATTGCCACGTAGCTTTCGTTTCATTTGTGATCGTTTTATACGGAAATTACGCACCCAACCACATAGTGTTGTTGGGTCTTCTTCAACAAAATTATTTTCATAAACTGCTACCATTTTTAGCTTTAAAAGATTTTTGTAACAATCTTATTGCACGCTAGTTTATTTTAAACTTTCACAGCGTATTTTTGTATGCCTTTAATTTCATCTGCGTTCCTTTGTCTTAATTTTATATATGTATATCTATACTTTTCTGTTACACACACACACCTTCACATTAGTGTTGGCCTTGGACATTGATGATTCAGCTCAGATCTGCTACACTGCTGCGTCACACTGGAATATATGTATGTATGTATCTCCTTTTACTTTTTTTCACTTTAACAAAACGATCCGCACTGCACGACTATTCGCCAACAACTGTGAAATTTCCATGTTTGCAGCCTTCTATTTATACTTTGGCAGAACAACGAGTAGGAATATTCCTCCGCTCAGGCAGAAAAAGTAGTACCTATTCAGGGCGGTTTCTTTTTAAAAGGCAGCTGTTTCTTGGCGCGGAGACTGTCTTTGTGTATTCCCGTTGTGGAGGGAAAATGCATTGTTATAGTGTTTTTGTAAATACATTAGTAGAAGTATAAGAAATTTTCTGGCAAAAATTGCACCCGAAAATGTATTCAGTTCGTTAATTCGCAACGGCAGTTCGTTGCTCTTTTGTAGCTTTCTGGTCGTTTCCTAAAATTCGGAATAAAGAACGATAAAGGGAAAGTGTTACCAGATGAAAGATAATTATTTCCTACAAAAATTAATGAATACATTATCTATAAGCAAATATTTTAAAATTCTTTTACTTTATCTAGGTATATAGTAAGTATACTATTCCAAATGTTTAAAAGCTTGATAACTAAATTTAAAAATTTATATGACAATAAAAAAAAATTACTCAAATGAGGTCATATAGAATGGGATTATATCATGGAAAAACTGTATCTCATAAATTTACATATATCCTTATATGTATATATATATATATATGTGTAACGCCGTATTTATTTGCATGCAACTAAGATTTTGATAATTTTAAGAGTTGCCATAAATGAAACTTGAACTCCTTGTTAATTGCCTATTTCATGCAATTTTTTTACAGCAAACAGCTGAAATGATAGCTAACGCATTTGTACTTAAAATATCCCACTGAATTTTAGTTGGCACTCTGATTATAGTTCACGACATATTTTCTACTATTTTTTTATGCGGCAGGACGATTTTGTTAGAGCTAGGACATACTCCTAGAACAACAATGTGGACTTACTACATAAATGTACAATACATACTTTACCTCTACAATTAGATCTTGCAAGAATTGTACCTACAAAGAATGTATGTACATACATATGTATGTAAGTATGTATGTATGTAAATATCGAGCCCTAACCGTTGAAGAGATGTATGTAGGTTAGCGACATTTTTTTCAAAATCTCTTTTTGAAGCAGAAACGTTCCCAGAACATCTAGATGCATTTCTGCATAAAAAAAAATTGTGAAAAAATTTCGTTTACATTTTTATGGCGGTTAAGACTCGACATATGTACATAGATACATATATGTATCTGCATATGTTCATACATACATACAGTATCGGTCATATCTATAGCACGCCATTTCAAAGTGATATTGTGTGGCACTTATGTTTATTTATTTATTTTTAAGAATTTTCAATTAAAATACAGTTCCTTCTTTAATAAAACCCATATAAACCAAAGTTTAACAATTTGTAGAAAACTACAAAAAAGTGCAACAAATTATTACCCAAATTTCAAACTTTTTTCTCCGAAGTGTTGGAAATTTTTTGAATACTCAGTTTGATACCCCATCAATTTTAGCCTGATAATGTGCAAGTTTCAAGTGGCTAAAAGTAACCGTTGATTTTTTAGAATTTTTTCGCCAAAGGTGTTGGGGATCTCTTCCATATACAAATAAATTGAGTTTATTAATTATATGGAAGCCAATGCGACAAAAAAATTTCTAAAAAATCAACGGTAATTCGTAGCCACTTGAAATTTGCACATTATCAGACTAAAATTGAAGGGGCTAAAAAACTGGCCGCATTTCTTTATTCATTCTGAACGTTTGGAATAAACTTTTTTGTTTACTTATTCTTTAGAACGTTCCTGATGATATGTTAACGTATATTTCAAACGTATTCTGTTTATTCCGGTTGTGAAATGAGATTATCCGGAATGTATAAAGAAACGCAGCCACTGTGTACTCGAAAAAAATCTAAAACTTTCGAGAAAAAAGTTTGAAATTTAGGAGAAAATTTGTTGCGCTTTTTTGTAGTTTCACTTTGAAATGACGTGCTATAGATATGACCGATACTGTATGTATGCCCATAAGTACAATATATTTTTAGGTATTCAAAATACGCTTAAATACACACACACACGCATACATAATATCTTAAGGTTGCCTTTGTTAACATTTTTTTAAGAAATGAGCTGAAAACGGGGGTTGAACTCACAACAATGGTTATAAGGAAGTTATACTCTCCCATCAAGATCTTTAGGAAGAAGAAAAATGCATTCAGGTAGCAATGCCTGCATGGATAAACATACATTCATGCATATGTATTTATGGCTGCTGCATACCTACTACCATAAGTATGTGCATGTATATGTACATATGTACACCCCGCTTCACTTGAATAGGCAAATTTTGTCTTCAGAATTTTAATAAATTTAGTATGTAAATGCAGCGAGCTTTCGAGAAGGAAACGAAACGAGTTGTAAATATTGACAAGTTTAGCGCGGGTCCAGCATCATATTGTGAGGCCAGCTTCTAATTATGGTGATACTACTTCAAAGGTAAAGAAAAATGGGTATGTTGATGCTACCAAATGTTGACAATGGTGCTCTGGAAACTTCAACCTTCAGTTTTTTAAATATTCTGTACATACAAATGAATACCAAACTGTTCTTATTACACACACATATGTATCTATGTATATGTAAGACAGTAGACCGCAACGGGAAAAAATTGCAGTACACAACTGAGTCTAAGGTATTTTGCAAGTAAATTTTTGTTTTTCTTTCAAACGTATCTCAAAATATGTATGATTAATCGATTTTCTTGTCTCGAGGAGAAAATGTGTTCTCAGTTACCTTCAAACACGAATAGGTTTTTCAAAAATGTACCAACATTCTGCTAATGCAGATTTGTTTTAAATTTGTCACAGGATTCCAAATTTGCAAGTCCGAAAATCGTTGCAGATCCTTTTTCGTAATAAACATATATATGTATGTATATTTTTGTACGTAATATGAGAAAGAAGGATCTATAAAAAATAAAGGCCGCCTTTTACTATAAAGTTCAATGCACTTGATGCTACATATAATAGTAAAAGAAGATTAGAACTTTTTTTGAAATGTCAGTTAGGCACAAGGCCTCATATTAAGGTGAACCTAATTTGTATGAAACCGAAAAAAAGTACTTTTTAATATGGACACCATCTTAAAAAGTGAGGTTGGTTGCAAAATAATGAAAAAGACAATTTGAGCCCAATTGGAGGCTATTTAGAACTTCCTTGCAAACATACTTTAGATTCAAGGGTGTACGGCGGACTTTTTTGTTTGCTTGTAAGGTGGTACGGTCTAATGTAAGTGTACACATATCGTCATTTAAAGTACAAAATTTTACAGGAGAGAGTAAAACCTGTTTTATTTCAACACGGTTCTCCCTTTCATTACTAATTATCTCTACCTTTTCTATCTAACTATGTTTTTCTTTGATTGATAAGTGAAAAAACATCAGGTGAATTATTATTTAACGTTATTCTGTACGCTACTGCTCAAATCTGAACTTTATAATTTTTTGCGATTTGACGTTTAGTTTCTGGCACGAAAATGCGTTATTTGTGTTCCCGCGGTTTTGGACAGTTTATGCACTTTTGTGAATCAACGAGACGGTTTAATCAAATTATTTCCGCTTTTTTAACTAATGTGCCTATTTAAGTGAATCGAAAATACATACATATATGTAAGTACATTTGTTTTT
>NW_023458565.1:24041075-24045559 GCF_013731165.1 Rhagoletis pomonella
AATATGCAATGAAATATTTTGCATATGGCCGAAAACGCAAAAAAAAACGCTAAATTGCATAACTCGTAAATTTAGCAAAACAATTAACTAAAAACATTTTCCATTCAACTCACGTCCGGTAAATATCCGGCTGGAAATGAAATTACGTTCCACGCTGGCGCTGTTTTTTGCGCTAAACCTGGCGGGGCAGTAAACAAATTCCAGTTCAATATATTTAATTCATTCATTTTAGAGATGTTTCGATTAAAATGTGCCTTTGCCTTTTTTAATCTTAATTAAGGTGTTATAGCCTATTTAAAATTCAAACAAAATTTTAATACTAAAAATAAAAGCTCGTATTTGAAAATAGCGCTTCGAAAAATTACGATATAAAAATAGTAGTGTAAGTAATGTTTAAATTCATATATTGGATAAGATTCTGCCAAACTTGATGTGTTCAACGCCATAAGCAATTACATATCCCACACCTAGATCTAAAGTGCGATCAACTCGAATACAATTTTGCGCGATTTTTTTGCATAAATAAACTAACAGTTATAATTTCGAGAAAGTAGAGAATTTCGTTTACTTGGGAACCAGCATTAACACCGATAATAATATCAGCATGGAAATCCAGCGCTGAATCATACTTGCTAACAAGTGCTACTTTGGACTAAGTCGGTAATTCAGGAGTAAAGTCCTCTCTCGACGTACCAAAAACCACACTCTATAGGTCACTCATCATGTCGGTGCTGGCATATGGCGCCGAAGCATAGACAATGACAACGTCCGATGAGACGGCTCTTGGGGTATTCGAAAGGAAAAAGGAAATTATTGATGGTCAAAATTTAAAAATTAAGAGAAATATGTTTTTTTTTTTTTAATTTTACCCGATAAAAAATCCAAAAAGCCAAGTCCGATAATATATTAGTATATACCATTTTAAAGGCTAATATATGCTATTCTCAGATAATATTCGATCTTTGAAATGGAATCAAAAATAGTCATTCAAAAACTTATAAATCTACAAAATCGTATTTTCTGACATAAATCGACAAGTGACGACCTCTAAAAAATCTATAAAAATAGGCAATAATATTTGTCATAAAAACGAATCAAATTAGGGGGTAGGGTCTTGAAATTTCAATAAGAAAAGCATTTTCGATGGGCACCCTAATATACATACATGTGTAAAGTGTTACAATACTGGTTCAGTTGAGATGATTTTAACCGCAGAGAACTTACGCAATTTAATTCTCCGATCGCCTAATAACATTCCATGTACATACATATGTATTTCTTCGAAGATTACTGTCGTGGCGACCTCTTTTGGCCGACTTGAATAATCCAGTTGCATATCTGGATCGTTCCGATTACGTAGACTTGACTGTCGCGGGAAGGCGGAACTTTCGGATTCATATTGCTAAATAAGCAAATGCAATTAACTTTATCCATTTCCAATTAAATAATCTATGTAGCTTATTTAAAACTTGGTAATAGTCTTAAGCATTTACTAGTTTACAGGAACAATGTTGAATTTAAAGTTACTAAGCGAGAAGTTCAAAACGTCACTGAAATCGTAGGGCAGACTCAAAATTATTTTATACCAAAATAAGGTCCACATTGAAATGTTCATAAAATCCCTACTAATCTAAGAAAAATTAGAATTTTGAACTAATTGTTTTTATTATTAAACGTTGGTATATCGTTCGTTCGCTTGAAGTACGCACTAGGGATGTTAATTTTTTCGCTTTTTATAATCCCGGGATTTTAGGGATGTCGTTATCATAATTCCGGGATTTAGATAGTCTTTACTTTTCAACAACTTAAATCGAAAACATAGCTTCTATATTGTTCAGAAGCTCTCCTACCATAAAAAAATTATAAATAATTGGGTTTGAAACCTACTTTTTTATTTAAAGTGGCGTTTTTATTTTTTCTCTCTGACGTCAGGATTTATTTTAAAGGACTTTGTAATTTCAACGATATAAGTTATTACAAAAATTATTTGAAAAATTCAATGCAATGTATTTAGAATAAAAATACGGGTACCAAATTCAAGAGGAACCTTCTTTAGAATTTAACTATAACAATATGGGTACTAAATGAAATAGGAAATTTCTTTAGAATTAAAAAAGAACTAAAAATTTTTGGATTCACGAAGACGAATAGGTAAATTTTTAAGATGATAAAGTTAGACGGACGAAATTCGAGGATGTTATCGAGTTATATAAGTCCTTAACATAAAATTTTTTCAAAAACAAATATTGCGAAATTTCAAGGATAAATTTTACAAGGACATTTTCAATACTTACCAATCCTTATGCACAAAAAAAATTGAATTGAGTTGAATTGAATTGAAAATTGAAATTGAATTGAGTTAGTTCCGGTTAGTTCGCGCGAACAAATCAGACGTTACTGCAGGGATGTGCGCGAACGAATTCTCGAACATATCATACGTTAGTGGCTAGATTTAGGTGGGCGTCGCACAATGTGGGCAATGGAATTTTTTCGTGACAAATCTAATATCTCGAGAACGAAAACAGTTAGCGAAAAAAAGGAGAATGCAAAAATGCTATTGTATATCTCGGTTCTCATGCACCGTGGAAACGGATTTCTTGACATAAGATGAGCATAATCTGATGTTAAAAATTAAAAAAAGAAAGTGAATTGCATACTGCATTTTTCCGGTCAAAAAGGAAACGAATTTAAAATTCCCATATTTTTGACGGTAATTTAAAAAACAAAAAAAAATTGGTTGGCCCAGCAGAGGAATTCGGGTCTTGTTCGGGACTAATTCGCGACCAGTTCAGAACTTTTTCGGGATCACTTTGGACCTAGTTGGGAACTATTTCAGGACTTTTTCGGGACAACTTGGAGTCTAGTTCGGCCTCATTTCGAGACTAATATGGAACACATCAAATTTCATGAGTATATGGAACTAACGCCGTTTTTTTTTTTATCCAACGAGAGTATTTTTTCTGAACTTTCCATGTCAAAAGCTTTAAAATACTGCGGTTTTCGTTCTCGAGACATTCGATTTTGTCACACAAACTTTTTTTTTTACACTGCGCGTCGTTCTTTTTATTATAATTGTAACCACATCTCTAAACATACTGCCAAAAAACTTAACAGATGCAATTTAATTCAGCTTTAATATATCTTCAACATTTACTAGTACTGACTTTGGGCTTAGTGTTTTTTGGCACTGTACACTTAATTAAAAAATTGTTTTTTTAGACTGGATGTTTTCTTAATACCATAATTTTCCGTACTTTCATGTTACACAATTACGTGATGCTGCATTTTTTCTGCGCCGATTTGCCACGTAAAACTCTCCGTTTCGAGGTTTTTTAGCATAACTTTAGACACAACTACAAATTTTAATGCGACCTTTGAAGTGAACTTTAAAGTTAAAGGTTACTTGAGAAAACAGCCCTTAGCAACTATTACAACTAAGCTATCACTCTTTGAACAAAGCAAGAAACCAAAGTATGGCTTAAGGATAGCTAAAAATTACTAAAGAATGGGTTTGATTATTAAAAATTAGTTAAAAACAGGAAACGTAGCGGTTATATCTTTATATTTAAAATAAAAACTTAACGAATAAAATTGGATCTATATTTTTGCGATCAAATTTAAGCGTTATTTTATTATTATTTTTCGATCAAGAAAATTTCTTAGTTTTGAATATTTATTTTTTCCATAAATTTTTGATCGTTGTTTTTTGTTTTTTAATTTTTGCGATCGTATTATAACCATTATTTTTAGATTTAATTTTTTAGATCAAAAATATAAAAATTAGTCGCAATTATAACGGTTAAAAATAATAGAAAAAATAAAGATACAAAAAAAATGGTTTTGATCGGAGAAAATAAAAATCACAAAATATCTAAAAAAAGTTAAAAAAGTAAGAAACCGAATTTAACGTTTATTCTTGATCGAAAAACTGACGGTAAGAACAAATAAGAATTTCGCAATGATCTTAAAACAAAAATCTTGATATTCAACGGCTATTTTTAGCCCATGCTTAAAACCCAAAGGCAAAGTAAATTTTGGGCGATCATTTGCTGTTTCATTTCATTTTGTTTTTTTCTGATCTAGGACCTAAAAATGAAAAATTCTATATATCCAGAAGACGCCTCCAAAAAAGATGACATTTCACAAAAAAAAAGAAACATCGAATATTCTGCGTTTGGGCCATATGCTTCTTATATGTAATAAAAAAAATGTATTTTATATTTCGATAAACAAAAATCACGCACGTGCTAATTCTTCTGCCTATAAATTTAGTAACAAAAAAAAAATAAACAGAGAAAATAAATAAAAAGCAATTATTTAAAATGTTTTGAGAATTTATTTTTGCTATCTGTTTGTTGAAATTATTTAGAATTACAATTGCATATACTATATAATATATGTATTTGTTTATACATTAGTATATGCACACTAATTTCCTTTTACTTTTCATTTACTGCTACTCACGCGCTATTTTAGGCTAATTA
>NW_023458565.1:24045659-24049596 GCF_013731165.1 Rhagoletis pomonella
TTTTACTTTTCATTTACTGCTACTCACGCGCTATTTTAGGCTAATTAAAAATCCATTTCTTTAAATAATTTTTCTTTTCACTTACAATACAAGCATACCCTACAACGCTAACATTAACTATGCTACTAACATTTATTTATTTATTTACATGTGTTTTGCTTTTACTTAAATATTAAATATACATACATATGTATCATTTTATAATAAAATTTACAAATTAAAATCGCTTAAAAACGCAACAGCATCTATGAAAAAATGTGAATCGGCGCGCATTAAAGTGCGAATACTTTTGTGCCACAATGCGTTGCCAGCTTGTTGAGATAAAAAATAATTTTCTTAATATAATTTGCTAATCGAAGGCATTTACAGACATATGTTTGCATGTAAATACAAATAAACGCTTGTACTATTTATTGTAGAGAAAAGCATGAACGCAATGCATACAGTATCCACGCTTACACTTTTTTTTTGGCTTCCAATAAAATTGCTGATTATTTAACTAAAAACAAAAATAAAATAAATTTTGAATATTTTGAAAAATAGTTACATAGTATGTATGTGCAAACATACGTATGTATGTATGTATATAAAACTCAAAAAAGTAATAGGTTAAAACTAATTTAAAAAAGTTTTAAAAAAATTTGCATTAACATTGCATTAGGCCGTGAATGAATAAATATTTAGCATAAACTTAACTTAAGGCAATCGTACAAAATATTTATTTAGTTAAATAATTTAGCATCTCAGCTGGCAAAAGCATTTTCGGCGTCAGGCACTGCGCTTTTTTCACCCACTCCATTACATACATATGTACATACATAAATATATACATACATTAACAGCCCGATTCTAGCGACTTAACAATAAATATTCTACCGCAACTAGGCAGGTGTCATAAGTATTTTCAGAATCGAGCTACATATATGTAAATCTCAGATTTTCTTAAGTTTTATACAGATTTTACGAAAATTACTGCAAAATACCCCCCTCTTTCGCTCTGGCTGTTGCGTTTGGAAATGATGTGAATACAAAGTTCATATGAAACCAGCGTACAAAGTAGTTTGATAGTCAACATACATACCTACATACATGTGTTACAAAAAAAAAATATAAACCAAACTAATGTACAACATATTGCAGCAAATATACATACACATTTATGCCCCCCTACATATTGTCCCCCCTCACGCCTACGCATACAGGAATTTGTTGCTAGTTTATGCACAACTTATTCACGCTGCGCTGTACCCTTGTCTTTTATTCTTCTTCTATCACTTCAACGCCTGCGCCCACGTTTCCTTTTCCACCTTCCGCCTATGCAATTTCCGCAATTTCGATGCCCTCTACTGTGGAACTTGCAACAGCAACATGTTGCAGCTACTGCTGCTGCTGCTGCTATGTTGCAGTTGTAGGCGCACAAATTTTGCAGTCTTTACTATTGCAATTGCAGTTGCAAGTGTTGCCATCAGCGGCAGTGGTTGGTGTACGCGAGCGCGGTGACGCCGCTTCGGGTGGATAGCAATCCATTGCCACTAGGCTGTTACGGCTGCTGTTGCGCTCTACAGCGCCGCCAGTGGTCGCCAGATTGCAGCTGCTGCTTTTGAGCGATTGCAGCGATGTTGTAGGTGTGGCGCTTTCGGCAACAATGCTGTCCAGCAGCAATTGCTGTTGCTGCTGTTGGTATAAACGCTGCTGTTGCTGCTGCTGCTGCTGCTGCTGCTGGTGGTGATGATGATGATGATGGTGGTGGTGGTAGCTACCAATGGGCACAGTCACCGACAATGGCGGCGTTGGTATGCGCTCAATTGTGGTGGGTGTGGCTGTGGGCGAAACGCCGATGGTAGTCAACAGTTGAGTGCTGGGCGCTAAGCCGGCGGTGATTGAAGGTGGCGTGGACGATTGCAATGAATTGGCGCCATAACTGCAGGCGGTCGTTTTCAATGTTGACGCCGTTGATATTGGCATGGTTGGTAAGGGCGCCGACGATAGCGACGAAGCCGATGAAGATGTGGATGCCGAAGGCGATACGGCTGCCGGTGCAGCGTTCGCACCACCAGTTGCGGACGCTATCGATGACGCTGAGGACGATGCTGATGCGGGCATGGACGATATCGACGCGGACGATGCGAGTGAGGAGCACGCTGACGTGGAAGAGGATGATGATGACAGCGCTGTAGGCGATTTGGGTGAGCTTTTGCGCGAGAAAAGCTTTGTGATCACGTTTGGCTTTGACTTGTGCTGTTGCTGCTGTTGCTGCTGCTGCGCCTGCGGCTGTGTATGCGCGACAGTCGAACTGCTTGCCACCGCATATAGCGTCGTATTGGAACCGCTGAGCGCCGAAAGCGCACTGAAGTTGTAGGATGATTGTTCTGGAACGTCTTTTATGGTTTTATTCGGCGGTGGCTTGATGTAGGAACGCGTTATTTCCGATTGCTGGTAGAAGAGGAAATACCAAATTAGGAATTTGATAAAAAAAATATATGCAGCATTGTTACCAACCTGATAGCTTGCGCGTATTTGCAAGCTGCGATCCTGACCCCATTCACTGTCCGGCAGCGGCACATGGTGTGGGCAACGCGGCGTCAGCTGTTGCTTCAGCTGCTTCGCTTGCTGATAGTGTTGATGGTGATCGATGCTGCGACTATTGCAGGAACTATTGCTGCCACAGGAACTGGCCGTTATGCTGCTGTTGGCGCCATAGCCGCCAGCACCACCACTCCCGCTACCCTTGTTGCCGTACTTGAGCGTAGACGCCTCAATGCCACCGCGCATGAAATTGCTGCTACTATTGCTGTTGCTAATACTTGTATTGCTGCTGCGTGTTGGCATGTTGCCGTTGCGCACGCTACTCCCGCTACCACCGCCATTGCGGCCCGCTGGCCGCTGCTGCTGCTGCTGCTGTTCTTGTTGTTGCGCTGACATGCGCTGGTAATGTTGCTGGTTATGGTTTAGTTGTAGTTGTTGTTGGTAATGGTGATGATGCTGTTGCTGTTGCTGCTGATGGTGGGAATGTTGATTGTGATGTTCTTGATGTAATATTTGTTGTTGTTGTTGTTGTTGTTGTTGTTGTTGTTGCTGATGATTACTACTGCCACTACCGTTGGCAGTGGCCATACAACTGCTTGAGCAGCTGCTACTGTTAGTGTTGTTGCTACGGATCACAGTTTCGCTACGTACTAAAATCTCTCGCGCCGGCAGCGTATCCACGCGCATTCTACAGCTATATTGCCCTCTGTGGAAAGGAAAAAGGATATGGTTAAGTATTTTGTGATCGTGAAAAGGTGATGAATGATTAGTCATTTTACCTATCGTCCGGTGGTGAGTTAAGTGTTGTGCGGGTCGGAACGCCGAGCCGCTCCATTCCCGCGTAGCCGGCAGTCTGTACCGATAGCATCTGCAAGGAGAGCAAAGAAAGAGAGCGAGGTTAGTATTTTCGGAGAAATAACAGATTTGGGAAAGATAAAATTTGTTTATAATCCTCTATTCTTATTATTTTTATGTATAAAAGTGTTTAAGTTGTGCATAAAAATGAAATCATTTCATTACATTTTATTTCGTTTAATTTTATGTAATTCAATCCCATTTCATTAAATCTAATTTTATTTAATTTTTATTAGATCATGCTATGTCGTATTCTAATTTATTTTATTACATTCATTATGTTTAATTTAATTTTATTTTGTTTAATTAAATTTAAATATTTGTTTACTTTTTATTACTTAATTTAATTTAATTTACTTGAATTTTATTTAACTTAATTAAATTAAATTTATTTTTTTCATATATTTGGTTAAGTTTAATTTAATTTTTCCTTACTTTCCTTTTTTGAATTTCCTTTTAGGTTAATTTGTTTTATTTAATTTAATTTTAATTTATTTGTTCTTACTTCATTTAATTTTGTTTTATTTTATTTTATTATTTTATTTTATTTTATTTT
>NW_023458565.1:24049696-24050360 GCF_013731165.1 Rhagoletis pomonella
TCATTTCATTTCATTTCATTTCATTTCATTTCATTTCATTTTTTTTTATTTTATTTTATTTTATTTTATTTTATTTTATTTTATTTTATTTTATTTTTATTTTCTTTTATCTTCCTTTTTTCATTTCCTTTGCTTTTGTCCTTTATTTTTTGATTTCATTTCCTTGTCATTTTCTGGTCATTTCATTTTTAAATTTCCCCCAGTTCTCTGCATCTGAATCTTAAAGTGCCGTTATTCCTGATAGTTGTGTTTATACATGTAATAATGTGCTGGCCAACCATTTTGCTTTTGGCAACTGTGAACCGCAAATTAGTGTCACCCCAGAGGCATAAAATAAATGCCGAAAATCAACTGCAACACAATTGGCAAAACCACCACGCATCAGCGCCACTGTGGCCGAAGAAGTGCCAAAGAAAAACAGTTAAGTTTAAACAAACAAATTAAAGTTTTCCCCAACTGCAGCAGGGAATTTGTATTTATTGCAGACATTCTATTTTGAAATCGACAACTAGAAGGGTTTTTTTTTTTAGATTATTTTGTTGGTCTCTGCTAGCAAAAATTCTTACTCGTTTCTTTCGCCAAAATTGATTGCAAATAAACAAAAGTTTTATAATTTTTGTTGTTGTTGTTTTTGCTGTTGACTTTCGACTTGCTGATTGTTCGC
>NW_023458565.1:24050460-24055011 GCF_013731165.1 Rhagoletis pomonella
TAATTAGCCTAAAATAGCGCGTGAGTAGCAGTAAATGAAAAGTAAAATGAAATTAGTGTGCATATACTAATGTATAAACAAATACATATATTATATGGTATATGCAATTGTAATTCTAAATAATTTCAACAAACAGATAGCAAAAATAAATTCTCAAAAAATTTTAAATAATTGCTTTTTATTTATTTTTTCTGTTTTTTTTTTCTTGTAACTAAATTTATAGGCAGAAGAATTAGCACGTGCGTGATTTTTGTTTATCAAAATATAAAATATTTTTTTTTTTATTAAATTGAATTGCAAATGTATTTTAGGTACATGCATATGGCCAAAAACGCAGAATATTCGATATTTCTTTTTTTTTAGAAAATGTCATCTTTTTTGGAGATTTTCTGGATATATAGAATTTTCCATTCGTAGGTCCTAGATCAAAAAAATAAAATGACAAGAAATTAAATTGCAAACGATCGCCCAAAATTTATTTGACTCTAGGCAGGGATCGAAAATAGCCGTTGAATATCAAGATTTTTGTTTTACGATCATTGCGAAATTCTTATTTGTTCTTACCGTCAGTTTTTCGATCAAGAATAAACGTTAAATTCGGTTTCTTACTTTTTTGACTTTTTTTAGATATTTTGTGATTTTTATTTTCTCCGATCAAAACCATTTTTTCTATTATTTTTAACCGTTATAATTGCGACCGATTTATATTTTTGATCTAAAAAATTAAATCTGAAAATAATGGTTATATCACGATCGCAAAAATTAAAAAACCAAAAAACAACGATCAAAAATGTATGGAAAAAATAAATATTCAAAACTAAGAAATTTTCTTCATCGAAAAATAATAATAAAATAACGCTTAAATTTGATGGCAAAAATATAGATCCAATTTTATTCGTTAAGTTTTTATTTTAAATATAAAGATATAACCGCTACGTTTCCTGTTTTTAACTCATTTTTAATAATCAAACCCATTCTTTAGTAATTTTTAGCTATCCTTAAGCCATACTTTGGTTTCTTGCTTTGTTCGAAGAGTGATAGCTTAGATGTAATAGTTGCTAAGGGCCGTTTTCTCAAGTAACCTTTAACTTTAAAGTTCACTTCAAAGGTCGCATTAAAATTTATATGTAGTTGTGTCTAAAGTTATGCTAAAAAACGTCGAAACGGATTATTTTACCTGGCAAATCGGCGCAGAAAAAATGCAGCATCACGTAATTGTGTAACATGAAAGTACGGAAAATTATAGTATTAAGAAAACATCCAGTCTAAAAAAACAATTTTTTATTTAAGTGTGCAGCGCCAAAAAACACTAAGCCCAAAGGCAGTACTAGTAAATGTTTAAGATAAATTAAAGCTGAATTAAATTGCATCTGTTAAGTTATTTGGCAGTATGTTAAGAGATGTGGTTACAATTATAATAAAAAGAGGGACGCACAGTGTAAAAAAAAAATTGTTTGTGTGACAAAATCGAATGTCTCGCGAACGAAAACCGCAGTCTTTTAAAGCTTTTGACATGGAGAGTTCAGAAAAAATACTCTCGTTGGATAAAATAAAACGGCTTGAGTTCCATATACTTATGAAATTTGATGTGTTCCGTATTAGTCTCGAAATGAGGCCGAACTAGACTCCAAGTTGTCCCGAAAAAGTCCTGAACAGGTTCCCAACTAGGCCCAAAGTGATCCCAAAAAAGTTCTGAACTGGTCGCGAATTAGTCCCGAACAAGACCCGAAATCCTCTGATGGGTCAACCCAAATTCTACCCATAAAAAATTGTCTTGACCTTTAAAATTACCTTCAAAAATATGAGAATTTTAAATTTGTTTTCTTTTTGACCGGAAAAATGCAGAATGCAATTAACTTTTTTTTTATTTTAAACATAAGATTATGCTCATCTTATGTCAAGAAATCCATTTCCACGGCGCATGAGAACCGAGAAACACAATAGCATTCTCCCTTTTTTCGCTAGCTGTTTTCGTTCTCGAGATATTTGATTTTGTTACGAAAAAAATTCGTTGACCACACTGTGCGACGCCTACCTAAAGCTAGCCACTAACGTATGATATGTTCGTGAATTCGTTCGCGCACATCCCTCCAGTAACGTCTGATTTGTTCGCGCGAACTAATGTGACGATGAAATGACGATGGGTCAGATATTATAAATCAGAGGGATTTGTTGGACATAAAGAAAAGAAGAAATTTACATTATGTGTACTAGGAATGTTAATCCCGGGATCCCGGCCTTTTTAAGTTCCAAAAAATCCTGGGATTCTTGGCAAATAATCTCGGTATTTTCGAGATTTGCAATTTTCACTGATGGCAATGATAAAAATTCCTGTTCTTGAGCTATATTTTTTTTTTATTTAATAATTAATATTTTTATATAAATGTCTAGCTCATTATACATTTAACATCGCGCGATAGTAAATTTCAAACACAAATGTCAATATATTCGCGAAACCATGGGCCAAATATAGTGAAATTGCGTTTTTAGTTTCTCACTCTGACGTCAGTAATTCAAAAATGACTTAAAAAATCCAGTGAAATGTGCTTAGAGAAGAAGTATGGGTATCAAATTAAAGAAAAAATTCTGTAGAATTTAAACAGATTCAATTTTTTGGTGCATAAGGATTGGTAAGTATTGAAAATATCCATTTAAAATTTATCCTTGAAATTTCGCAATATTTGTTTTTGAAAAAAGTATATGTCAAGGACTTATATAAACTCGATAACATCCTCGAATTTCGTCCTTCTAACTTTATCAGTTTAAAAATTTACCTATTCGTCTTCGTGAATCCAAAAAATTTTTTTTTTTTTTTTTAATTCTAAAGAAATTTTCCATTTCATTTAGTACCCATATTGTTATTGTTAAATTCTAAAGAAGCTTCCTCTTGGTACCCATATTTTTATTCTAAATACATTGCATTAAATTTTTTAAATAATTTTTCTAATTAATCAAATCTTTGAAATTACAAAGCCCTTTAAAATAAATCCTGACGTCAGAGAGAAAATATAAAAACGCCACTTTAAATAAAAAAGTAGGTTTCAAACCTATTTATTTATTATTTTTTATAGGAGAGCTTCTGAACAATATAGAATCTATTTTTTCGATTTAAGTTGTTGAAAAGTAAAGACTATCTAGATCCCGGGATTATGATAACGATAGCCCCAAAATTAACATCCCTAGTGCGTACTTCCAGCGAACGAGCGATATACGTATTGCACATTTAATAATAAAAATAATTAGTTCAAAATTCTAATTTTTCTTAGATTAGTAGAGTTTTTATGAACATTTCAATGTGGACCTAATTTTGGAATAAAATAATTTTGAGGCTGCCCTACAATTTCACTGACGTTTTGAACTTCTCGCTTAGTAACTTTAAATTCAACATTGTTCCTGTAAACTAGTAAATGCTTAAGACTACTACCAAGTTTTAAACAAGCTACATACATTATTCGATTTGAAATGGATAAAATTATAAAGTTTGCTTATTTAGCATTATGAATCCGGAAGTTTCGCCTTCCCGCGACAATCAAGTATTATCTGAGAATAATGATTATAGGCCTTTAAAATTGTATATAATAATCTATTATCGGACTTGGCTTTTTGGGATTTTTTATCGGGTAAAATTAAAAAAAAAAAACATATTTCTCTAAATTTTTAAATTTTGACCATCGTTAATTTCCTTCTTCCTTTCGAATACACCAAGAGCCGTCTCATCGGATGTTGTCATTGTCTATGCTTCGGCGCCATATACCAGCACGGACATATTGAGTGACCTATAGAGTGTGGTTTTTGGTACGTCGAGAGAGGACTTTAATCCTGAATTACCTACTTAGTCCAAAGTAGCACTTGTTGGCAAGTGTGATTCAGCGCTGGATTTCCATGCTGACATTATTATCGGTGTTAATGCTGGTTCCCAAGTAAACGAAATTCTCTACTTTCTCGAAATTATAACTGTCAATTGATTTATGCCAAAAAATCGCCCAAAATTTTATTCGAGTTGATCGCACTTTAGATCTAGGTGAGGGATATGTAATTGCTTATGGCGTTGAACACATCAAGTTTGGCAGCATGCCACTGCGCTTCTGAATCTTATCCAATATATGAATTTAAACATTACTTACACTGCTATTTTTATATCGTAATTTTTCGCAGCGCTATTTTCAAATACGAGGTTTTATTTTTAGTATTAAAATATTTTTAAATTTGAAATGGGCTATAACCACTTAATTAAGGGTAAAAAAGTCAAAGGCACATTTTAATCGAAACTTCTCTAAAATGAATGAATTAAGTACGTATATTGAACTGGAATTTCACTTTTAAAACTATGCATAAATTCAACAAGCTAGGTTTGCGGCAGAGAAGCTGATAAGAATTGCTGTTTACTGCCTCGCCAGGTTTAGAGGAAAAAACAGCGCCAGCGTGGAACGTAATTTCATTTCTAGCCGGATATTTACCGGAACTGAGTTGAATGGAAAATGCTTTTAGTTAGTTGTTTTGCTAATTTGCAATTTTTCGTTTTTTTTTTTGCGTTTTCGGCCATATGCAAAA
>NW_023458565.1:24055111-24085532 GCF_013731165.1 Rhagoletis pomonella
TCGCTTAGGCGGTTACAGCGCCAATTAAGAAGAAGAAGAAGAAGAATTAATAAGATATCGGAAGCATGCTAGCAATTATCCCAAAGACAGTGAACTGACAGTTTGAGCTTCTAACGTATCAGATCCTGGACAAATGCTTTCATGCATCCCAAAGCTTTAAACATTCTTCTTTGTATAACCCTGGCATGTACAAACGGATGCATGACTTTCCTAGGACTTCGAAGTGAAAAAAATATGCATCCTGGAATATATGGCGCCTAAGGCCGATACATTCCTGGGTAAATGACCATTTCCGACTGGGAACAATAGACCACACACAACCACACCCGTGACATTAGTCAAGTGCAACACCTGCTTTGGCTTGTGTCACTTAAGGGCATGCATACGAGTTTTAACGAGGACCCTGTGGGCCCATGTTGTGCTGCTCGGGCGCTAATCCCCACTGCGACGCTGCCCACTTCCACCGTAGGGCGGCACCCCTAGGCATACGAAGGTTTTACAATTTAATTGCAACGTACTACATTGTAAGATCGAGGAGATAACCGTCTTCGGCATGCAATACAGATAGCTGCGGCATGCAATACAGATAGGTCCTAGAGACGAAGTTGCACAGCAATTGAACACTGCTAAAAAACTTAGGTATTAAGGAGCTGCTATCTACTAAAGCATTCAGGTACTATAGATGTACTAAAGTAGATAGCTGAATAATTTAGGAAAACCTAAAGCAATTAACCCAAACCTTACTACTTCACCATCAACTAACCTCACATCAACTCAAATAAACTTAACGCAAATCACCTCATGCCAATTGGGCGAATTTTATTTCCGAAATAGTGCCGAAAATCTCGATATGGTTCCAAAAATCTCGATATAGTCCCGAGCATATCGAATATTCTGAAAATCCCAAAGTAGTCTCGAAAATTCAGAAGTAGTCTCGAAAATCCCGAAATTCCGAAGTAGTCCCAATGACCCGAAACAGTAGCAAGTATTTAGTATTTGATCAAGTCTTGAGTAATAAATAAGTACTTTTGTATCCAGTATTAAGTTAAGACAAATGCTCTAAGTACTTTTGTACGCGGTAGTTGGTGGAGCCAAATTCTCTAAGCACATCCCTTTTGTTCGCGGTGTTTGGTTACGTGAAACTAAAACTAAATACTTTTGCACTTAGTATTTAATGCTGTTAAAATTAGTAAATACATTTACTTAAAGTACTTAGCACAATTGTAGTATATTAGTACTATAGTAATCTGTAGGTAGTCACAACTAAAAGACTTATCTATACAGTATTGTTGGATTAAACAATGAAAATTGTAAGTTTCTCTGTTATGTGAGGATAGGGTCCTGTGTGATCCTTGGGTCCAATTGGTAGCAATAGCCAAAAAAAAATTCAATTACAATGTAAAATTCCACGGTAGAAAATATAAGCTTTTTAGCAGAAAAAAATAAAGTAAAAAAATGGATTACTCGGACCCAAGGCGGTGTGAGAGAAACGGATTCAAAATTTAAGAAGGGTCAATTTGACCCTAAGGACTAATTCGGGTTAAGTTTACTTGTTTGGGCGTTTTTTGTGTGATTTCAAAACTTGAGATTTTCACTACCGTGCTATTAGCAAACAAAATCCATTTTTCAAAAATTGTTGGCACTTTGAATCAATTGTGCGGACTTTAGATATGTAGTATGTACATACGTATGTACATTTGACTGTCCCAAAAAACCAAATTAATACTTCTGTGGGTAACTGTATGTATGTATAAATTAAGTACCGTTTTCTCATGTAGGTTTTAAAATTAACCTGCACTTTAAACACATTTTTTTCTGAACAAAATTTGTGTTTTAAGGGCAGATAAATTTTAAAAACTACTTGAGAAAACGACCCTAAGTCTTTTACACATATTCGTTATCGATGCTAGAACAATTATGAGATGAATAATTCTTTAATGGCCAATATAAATAAATCCAATAAATTCTATGCGTTTTTAAATAATCAATAAAATAAGTTGACATAAGGATTCGAATTGTTAGTAGGCCGCGCTTGTGGTTGCTGTTGTCCATTTGTGTAGCTCCAGCCAGCTTGTGATGAATTAGAGCTCCACGAACTTCCGCCAGCCAGTGGTGCTAGTGGCGTACCGTAACTGGAACTAGCACCATAACTACCAGGAGGTAATTGGCCTCCGTTTCCCACGGGTGCAAAGCCTGAGTAACCAGAGTCTGAGTTGTTGCGAGCAGGAGCTGTTGGTCCACTGCTAAAAAAAGCGCTTTGATTATTATTCCCAGCTATAAGTGTACTACCCGGGAGAGGTGAATTCCAATTGGCATATGAGTTGACACCACCGCGTCCACTAGTACCATTGCTAGCAACACCGTTCCAGTTTGTATTAATATTCGGTTTAATAGGCGTAGCCCAACCCGCATTGCGTGGTGGCGTTGGTGTGTTAGCAGGAGAATACCAATTGCCAGCATTCTGTCCACCTGTTGTAGAATTATAGGCGGCGGGACGCCCAATATTCCAAGTACTGGCTGTTGAGGGATTTCTTTGCCAGCCATTGTTTCCGGCTGGCTGACGCGTTGTTGGAACATTTTGTGTTGACGAGTTAGTGCCAACAGGTCCCCAGTAATTGGGCTGTGGCGCTCTCCAACCGAATCCATTATTACTAACTGTTGCCAATGAGTTGTTTCGATTCGGTTGTTTAGCTATTGCAAAATTTGGACGATTTCCAAAACCAGGCACTTGGATAAACGGATGTGATTGGTTATTATTTAACCAAACTCTTTCACCTTCTGATTGATAAGCTGCACCATCCACAAATCGGCGTGTACCATTACCTTGTTGCCATTGCGGTTGTTGTTGTTGTTGTGGTTTTTGCGGTGCACTATTATTTGCTATGAGCCAGCTCCAGCCACCATTAGATTGCCAATTAGGTTGCTGATTTTGTGTTGGTGATCGCGTCGTCTGAAATTTTTGCTGCCAACGATTATTGTAGGAAGTGGCATTTGGACGTGCAGGAGACCAACCGCGGCCAGCTTGTGGCAAACTGTTTATTTGCTGAACCAAGCAAGCGCTTAAGAATCCTAGATGAAATGAAAAGTGTTAAATTTTTTGTAACTCTTGATATCGGAGTTTGTGAACATGCTTGCGATGCAGGGACCGAACATAAAAGTTATTGATGAAAATTGTCATGGAAAGCTCACTATGAAGAAAGTGTTCTACAACTAATCGATTTCTTTTTTCACCGAGACTCAAATTTTAAAATAAATTTTTATTTGAAATTTTTATGCGATATTAAATAAAATAACAATTACTTTTGATTTTTATATCGTAAATCTAAAATAACAAATATTTTTGGTTTTTATATTATATGTCTTAGATAACAGTTATTGAAGACTTTTATTTACAAAAGTCCTCAATTAATATCAGTCAGTGACTTTTACTTTTAAAAGTCATCAATATAAATCTGTCATCGATTTTCATTTTTTAAATCATTCGTATAAAAGTCATTAACATTTTTCGCAATTAAGAAGGTGTTGGGAAAGAAAAGTTTTCTACGACTTATACATATGACTTTTATAAGTATGATTTCAAAAATAGAGGTCAGTAACTGATTTATATTTATGATTTTATAAATATAAGTCTTCGATAACTGTTATCTAAGACATATAATTTAAAAATCAAAAATAACTGTTATTTGCAGATTATTACGATAAAAATCGAAAATAATTATTATTTTGGATTTATAAAATAAAAGTAAAAAATAACGGTTATTTGAGAAGTAGTTAAATAAAGGTAAAAAAATAATTGTTAGAGAGCGATTTTTTTAATAAAAGTTGTAACAGTTCGGGCCCTGTTGCGAAGTGTTAGATTCCGAAATGATCAAGTGGATTCTATGAACATATTTGTAAATATGTACATTAAGGTGGGCTAATTTGTATGTGTACGCGTAATTCCAAGCAAGTTTTCCGAAGAAACCATGGGTCTAAAATCAATTTTGAGTTTTCCGAATTGCGAAAATAGGTTTCATACCATTTTGCTGTAGTGTCTTAAAGAAGGGCTTAAATTTTGTACAAAACATGCTATAAGGGTTTTTTGGTATAAGAATCCATTTCTGCACTCTTATTTTTCTTAAAACTTCCACCAGAGGGTGCAACAGTGAAAATTTTCACATTTTCTTCGAAACCTATTTACGCAATTTGGCAAGCTCCAAATTGATTTTAGACCCATGGTTTCTTCGGATGATTTGTTTGGAACTATACGTAGGGGCCTCATATGCTATACGCGGTTAGTCAGAAAAATTGATCCCCTTCAATGTGCATACATTAGGGTGCATCACCAAAAAAATGTGCAGGTTTTCCACCGGAATTAAAAAATGTATTATAGTTTAAGACTTCCGTCAAAATATTTTGGAAAAAGGTTCAGATTTACGTGAGCTAGACTGATTTCAAGAAGAAAAAAAACATTTTTTTATTTTGATTCCGGTGAAGAAATTTTCCAAAATTTTGACGCCGATCAATTAAGTTTAAACTCTTCCACTATCTGAGGTGATTAAAAAAAATATGTTTTTGAAAATAATTTTATTTATAGAATACTCGAGTTTTGGAGGTAGTTTCAAAAAGGTTCTGCTCACGGAAGTCCTAAAAATTATACATTTTATATCTCCGTTGAAAAACAGTATCGTTTTTTTTTGTACTGAGAGTGAAGCACTTTAGTGTACATATATCTATTATTTTGATTTTGTATGTTTATTGTTTTCATTGGACATTCCTCTTTACCTACACCGGTCAATGCGAAAATATTCTTCTTCTATGGTAAAATGAATGAAATAATAAAAAAATTACTTTTTTGGATCTGATTTTAAAAGCTTTCACTTAATGTTTTCACTTAACTAATTTTATATTTACCCACAAAAATATATACCCACCTTATACCCAATACCATACCAATCGATTTCTTTTTTCACCGGGACTCAAATTTTAAAATAAATGTTTATTTGCAATTTTTATGCAATATTAAAAAAAAATAACAATTATTTCTGATTTTTATATTATAAATCCAAAATAACAAATATTTTTGGTTTTTATATTATATGTCTTAGGTAACAGTTATTGAAGACTTTTATTTACAAAAGTCCTCAATAAAAATCAGTCATCGATTTTCAATTTTAAATCATTCGTATAAAAGTCATTCACATTTTTTGCAGTTAAGAAGATGTTGGGAAAGAAAAGTTTACTACGACTTATGCATATGACTTTTATGAGTATTATTTAAAAAATAACGGTCAGTGACTGATTTTTATTTATGACTTTTGTAAATAAAAGTCTTCGATAACTGTTATCTAAGACATATAATGTAAAAATCAAAAATAACTGTTATTTGCAGATTATTTAGATAAAAATCAAAAATAATTGTTATTTTGAAGGTATAAAATAAAAGTCAGAAAAATGGTTATTTGAGAAGTAGTTAAATATAAGTAAAAAAAATGATTGTTAAAGG
Source organism: Rhagoletis pomonella (assembly GCF_013731165.1). Classification (NCBI taxonomy): domain Eukaryota; kingdom Metazoa; phylum Arthropoda; class Insecta; order Diptera; family Tephritidae; genus Rhagoletis; species Rhagoletis pomonella. The sequence continues at coordinate 24,060,597 of NW_023458565.1, forward strand.
GCGACTCTTTTTAATAAACGGTCCCTGTTGCAATGTGTTAGATCCCGAAATGATCCAGTGGATTCTATGAACATATATGTAAATCTGTACATTAAGGGGGGGAAATTTGTATGTGTACGTGTAATTCTAAAAAAATTGCCGAAGAAACCTGGGTCTAAAATCAATTTTGAGCTTTCCGAATTGCGAAAATAGGCTTCTTCCCATTTTGCTGTAGTGTCGTAAAGAAGTGCTTAAATTTTGTATAAAAACATTCTATAAGAGTTTTTTGGTATAAGAATCCATCTGTGCACTTTTCTTTTTCTTGGTTTTCTTCGAAACCTATTTACGGAATTTGCCAAACTTCAAATTGATTTTAGAACCAAGTTTTCTTCGGAAAATTTGCTTTGAATTACACGTAGGATCCTCCTATGCTATACGCGCATAGTCAGAAAAATTGTCGCGCCTTAATGTACATACATTAGGGTGCATCACCAAAAAAAAATTTGCAGGTTTTCCACCGGAATTAAAAAATTTATTATACTTTACGACTTCCGTCAAAATATTTTGGGAAAAGGTGAGCTAGACCGATTTAAAAAAAAATCCAAATATATTTTTATTTTGATTCCGGTGAAGAAGCTTTCCAAAATTTTGAGGCAGACCATTTAAGTTTAAAATCTTCCACTACCTGAGGTGATTAAAAAAAAGTAGATTTTTAAAAATAATTTTATATATAGAATACTCGAGTTTTGGAGGAAGTTTCAAAAAGGTTTTAAAAATGATACATTTTATATCTCCGTTGAAAAACAGTTTAATTTTGTTTTGCATAGAGAGTGAAGCACTCTAGTGTACATATATCTATTATTTTTATTTTGTATGTTTATTACTTTCACTGGACATTCCTCTTTCCCTACACCGGTCAATGCGAAAATATTCTTCTTCTATGGTAAAATGAATGAAATATTAAAAAAATTACTTTTTGGATCTGATTTTAAAAGCTTACACTTAATGTTTTCACTTAACTAATTTTATATTTACCCACAAAAATGGTTATATTCCTTGAATGCCTCATGTTGGTTAACTTTCTAGAATTTCGTTGAAAAAATATAGCGTTCTCTCACAAAACACAAACTCAATTCTATTGCGTACGGGATGCAGTTAATTACTAAAAAGTAAGTGGCCGAGTTTTTTTATTTTTGATCATTTTTTAGTAGGCAATGTGTTTACACACGTACTAGTATTATATATGCATTCCAGAACCCTGCCGGAAAATCCATAAGTACGAGTTAACGAATTCCAGAACCTTGGAAAAATATGGTAAATTCGTTAAAAAAATTAGTTACTTTCCATACAAAATACATTCCGCGTCAAGAGAAAAGCGTGAATAACTTTCGTCTCGATGCATTTGCAAATAATTACTAATAGAAACGTACAATAATATTAGCCCAAAACGCGATTTCAAAGCCATTGAGATGTCAGTGATATTTAAAAAAATGTTACTAACTTTTATAAAAAAAAAAATTATGGCCAAATAAAAAATTAAAATGGGAAGAAAACGTCATCATTCTCAACTGTTTAAAATATGAGCAGAATCGGTATTACCAATCACGAGAAAACAATTAAAATCTAAACAACTTCGAAAAATTCGAATTTCGAAAAATTGCGTAACTTGTATTTTTCTTTTATCGTTGTGAAGCATAAACAGCTAATTGCACAAAAAAAGCTAGAATGGTGGCCTACTTCACAAACTTTTACTCTATATATATTAAAATGTTTGATGATAACTTAAATTTTTATTCCATCTTCGAAATTTGCAGCAAACAAAAATAATAATAAATAGCGAATAACAAGAACATGAAGTAGAGCTGCCAATCGATTACCAATGTGTCGTGGAAACAGGTTTATTCACGAATTACTTAGGGAGCGAAGTACGAATCGTGGAATCGTCGGAAAAAACGCATTTCGGCCAAAACATTTAGGCTAAGCGCATAATGGATCGGCGAGTAAAGCGACGAGCATAGCATCGAGCAAAGCGTCGATTCCAAACGTATATGTACGCTTTGAAACATATACGTTTGTAATCGCCACTCCACTTTGCACTTAGCCTTAATTTTGAACTTACCTTTTGTTCACATAGTCTACACTATAACCTACATGTCCAAAATTTTACCGGTCTTATAACGGTAATACAACTTTGAATTCTCGTAAGCTCTTGTCCCTATTAAACTCGAACATCCTGCTGTAGTAGTACACGTCGACCAAAAAAAAAAGTTTTTTATTAAAAGCACGTCTCCATAGCACAGTTTCCCTGCAGGGTAGTTATAAGTAATTTTAAAATGTTTGCTGGTTCCTTATCTCTCAGTGTCGCCGGATTAATTAAATCAGAATAAAAGAGGTGAAGTTTTGATCGAGCTTTGTTCATTTTTTAAATCTTTATACAAGGTGTGCAGCTTGGACTTACAGTGGTGGTCACATAATTAGGGATAGGGACATCTTTACAAGTTTTTGACAATTTATACCACAACGAAAACCATTCAACTCAAAATCGCATAGCTTGTACAAGATTTATAAAAATTCGCCAAATTTCAAAAAATCGGTCATTAAAATTTCAAATTTTTTAATCAGGATTCCAAAAAAAAAAATTGGAGTATGAATTCTAGTTGAGCAAAACATAAAAACCCTTATTGATATTTGAGAATTTTTTGCTGAAAGTATTGCTCATTTTCTTTCATAAAAAAATTTGGAACATATTTTGTATAGTCAGCAAAATAAATTTTCTAAATTTAATGAGAATTTATACACGCTTCAAACTTGAACAATATCGTACAAAAATTAAATAAGCTACATACTTGTTTGAAAGTTGGAAACTTTTTTGAAATTGAAATTTTTGATATTTGATGGATTTTTATGAATTGTTTTGTGATAACTATATTTTTGTAAAAAATAAATTAACAAAAAAAAAAAACAAGTTTAATATTTTAGGCAAAAAATATTTTTTTTCTTCATACATTTATTTTTACCGGCAAAACTGTTGATTATATAGAAAAACGTTATATGAACAGATTAAAGGAATTGTAATTTTTAATTTTTTTAAATTTGTTTGAGCAAAATCGGACTAGTGGTTCTGGAGTTATGTCAAAAAAAGACCACCAAAGGTGACAATTTCCCCTATATGATAGTTATATATATATCTCGATTCCTAGACGTGTTTTTGACCGATATAACATTTCCCGTTGGTTTCATCCCATCCCGATTTTGACTGTCGCATAGTGTTATATAAAGAGAAGTCCCTTTTTTTTGTAACAGGTAATCTCGTGAACGGCTGGTCCGATTTTCATGAAATTTTTTATATAAATAGCTTTCGGTAACCACCACGTGTAGGTGGACCAAGGACCGTTCTATTCGAAAAAATCTTATTACGGTCCGATTTGCTTAAAATTCAGTACGCAGGTAGCTTTTTAGCATATATGATCCATTTTTTCCGAGAAGTGGACCAGGGACCGATCTATTCGTATTTACGGTCCGGTTTGCTTAAAATTCGGTACATAGGTAGCTTTTTAGCATATATTAGCATAAATGATCCATTTTTTCCGAGGGACCGATCTATTCGAAACAATCTTATTATGGTCCGATTTGCTTAAAATTCGGTACGTAGGTAGCTTTTTAGCATATATGATCCATTTTTTCCGAGAAGTCGACCAGGGACCGATCTATTTGAAAAAATTGTATTTATGGTCCGATTTGCTTAAAATTCGGTACGTAGGTAGCTTTTTAGCATATATGATCAATTTTTTCCGAGAAGTGGACCAGGGACCGATCTGTTCGAAACAATCTTATTATGGTCCGATTTGCTTAAAACTCGGTACGTAGGTAGCTTTTTAGCATATATGATCCATTTTTTCCGGAAGTGGACCAGGGACCGATCTATTCGAAGAAATCATATTTATGGTCCGATTTGCTTAAAATTCGGTACCTAAGTACCGTTTTTTTAGTTTTCGCAAGGCTCGAGAGTGGCTGAACCGATTTTTTTGAAACTGCCACCTGCCGCACGTGCCCCAAGGATGGTTTTAGGCTAAACAAAAATCTATATGTAAAGGGGGCGTGGCACTTCCCATACAACCCGAATATCTCATGCTACATATCTCTGAAAGTGTGCATGGTAGAGTTCTGGAACTTGGTATGGAGATATACGAAATCAATCGCAATAAATCGAATTTTTATACTGCATATCTCTGAAAGTATTCAGATATGTATGTAGTTGAAATCAAGCCCATACTCATGGAGAAAATTTGGGCTATTTGAAAAGGGGGTGTGAGGCCTACAAATGTACCTACCTTTAGTTATCTTTGAATGTATTTTTTAATTCTTTTGTAGGTGTGTTGGTGAGTGAAATCCTCCTAAATGGTTGTACGGATTTTAACGAAACTTTTTGTGTGTTTGAGTGGGTCTCTGGATGGTTTAGTTTCACAATTTAATCCGACAGTTGGCGCTGTAGTTGAGTTATTACAAAAAATCTTATTTATGATCCTATTTGGATAATGTTTTAAATATGTATGCAATACTATTGCAAAAACGTGCTGCCAAGTGGTGCTGAAGTCGAGCACCATTGAGTATATCGAACGCTCCTGCGTTGCGATTGGCCCAATGGATGTCATTTTCCAATATTATTATGCGTTCAAACTTTTAAGGTATTTCGTCTGAAATAAGTATATGTATATTGCATTTCTGTACAACAATGATTCGCAGCCATTTTGAAAGTGCCACCAACTATACTGTAAAGCTTCTAGGACATTTACTATAGAACCGGGTCATTGTTGCCACCAGGGAGTGAAGAGAAAAAAATTTATTTCGCTTTGCGAATAACCGTGCTATGAAATGCCGCACAACTGGAGAATTTCAAGAACTTCTTCACGGATATTTATTAGGTTATTTAAAGCGGCAAATGACCACCAAACCATTTATTTGGGCTACAAATCTGCATACTCAAAAAAATTCTAAAACATCTGATAAAAAATTGAAAATTTGCATGAAAATTTGCTGAATTTTCGCGAGTTTTGCACAAAGTTTAGAAATTATACTTTTATGTTTTTTGTTGTAGAATTAACCATATTTTTAAAAAAATTTTCGGAAACATTTTTCAATATAAATTGTTGCATGGATTGTAAAAAAACAGCTGTGCCAATACTTGTTGCTTGCTTGTTGCTGGCAAGCCATTTAAAAGTCATAATCGAAATAAAGCTTTCTTTAACCTCTTTAGCCCACAAGGTTGTAATATTTTATTTACCCTGATAATTAATTGATTTAGCGCTTTAGCTTTTGAAAAAATGTGGCACCTCCCTTTAAAGAATTACGTTTATATGAATCTAGGTCATAACCTCTCTGTGTGTCAAATTTTATTGAAATACGTCCAGCTGTTTTAATGTCAAGGAGCCACAAACATACTCACACAATCACTTACAAACTTTCACATTTATAATATTAGTAGGATTTATCGATAGGTCTGCTGTATCGAGTGATTAGAGGTGCGCACTACCGTTCGGTAGATCCAAGGTTCGATCCCTAGACCGGCCAACATGTAACACGTTTTTTTTTTCAAAAGCGGTCGTACCAAGGCAGGCAATGCCAAACCTTCTACTGTATTTCTGCCATTAAAGAAGCTTCTCTTTAAAACCATTTGCCGTTCGGAGGCGGCCAAAAACCGTAGGTACATAGGTGCCTCTCCATTGTTTGTGACAACATCAAGGCGCACATTACAAATCGGCAGAGAATCTCGGCTAAGCACTAGCAAAACGGTAAGCGCTAAATATTTATTTATTTATATTCGCGATAAATTTTATAGTTGCAAACAAAAGAACGCGTAATTTTTTCTGTCGCAGATTTTTTTTTATTCTCTTAATTTTTATTTGTTTATTTTGTGCATATGTTTTGTTGACATGCAATGCATATGTATGTGTGTTGACAAGATGAACAGAACTAGTTTAACGAACTCCGGAACCGGCACGAGCAAAATATCAATTAATATCTTGGTATTTTTGTGTTTTGTTGCAACAGCAATGAAAAAAACAGGTATCACAATGTTTATTGACTATGGGCTAGCATACATAACAAGCTATCGTAGAAATACATACATACATACATTTTTTTATTTTTAAAAAGTATTAACTACATTTAGTATTTATTTATACGTTACATGCATTCATTACATTTGCCGGCAAAAATTATACAGTAAAATCAGTTCGTTTGTCACAACCTTGCATATATACATAAATACAATAAAAGTAATAAATTCATACTATGAGTACATACATACATATGTACGTATTTTAGTAGGTAACTATACAACAAAAATTTATGTTTATAAATATGTAGATACAATTACTAAGTAAGTATTATCCGCGTTGCATGGGGAATAGACCTTGGCAGGCGCCGCGACGCACGATCTGGATGTCTGCAAAGATGAAAAAAAAATTTGAGTAAAACATACTTAAGACGACGAAACGTACGTGATTTAATGTAAGCAATTTTGTTTTAATGACTTTGTGTGTAAGTGAATTATTCAAGGTAAAGGTGGAATATTTTTTGGCGTAGAAGGCCTTGCTAACAATGACCTTAGGCAGTTCAGTATGGTAAGGTAATACATACCAAAGATTCATGTGCATTAAATAAACCAGTTGTTGTAACAAGATGCTTTATTTTGAATTACTAAAAACTATGAACTTTGTAAATGGTGTATCCTATGTATGTGCATATTTTTTTCTTACAAAAATACGCACGCAAGTACCAAACTTATGTATGTAGCGATAAGCATCTTAAATTGTGCTCTTCGCTGCGCTGAATGGGCAAAACGTTGTATAGATTTTGGACATTTGTGTGCATCACTCTCCATACAAAAAAACAAAAAATATTATAGTTTTTCCATCGGAATTATACAGAATATTATATGTATTTTAAGACTTACGCCAAAATATTTCGGAAAAATTTTAAGATTTAAGTGAGCTGGATCGATTTAAAGTAGCACCAAAAATCTCATTATTTTGATTCAGCTGGTAAAATTCTTAAATTTTATGCGGAACTTTTAAGCTTTAACTTCCCCATCATCTTATGTAATTTTTTGGAAAAAAGTATTTTTAAAAACTAATTTTATTTGTTAAAAACTAGATTTTTGCAGGTAATACTTGTCCGAATTTTTTTTGGCGGGAGTTTTATAATATCATAAATTTTATAATGCCGGTGGAAAAAACAGCAACTTTTTTGGCGAGGCACTCTAATGTACATCTTTAAGCACGCATGTATGAAATGAATTTTTAAAAATTTTCTCTTGATTTTAGAAATTTCAACGCGAAGCTTAGTTACCTTTAATTATTTCACAATTTGCTACATTACTTAATTTCGAACGATGCGACGTTGCTTTTTTAGACAGATTGAAATTAGAAATAATTCCTAATTATTATCGGCCACTAAGACGCCTTGTTTACTTGCATAGTTATGACCAGGGAACGGATTTTATGGAAATTGCCTTTTTTCTGCTAAAGAGATAGAGTTTATTCGATTAAAAATGTCCACGATTTAGCTTTCCCTGATTTCATATATACACATTTGATGTTGCCTTTTTTTGCCTTTTTTAAGATATTTGCCTTTTTTTGCCTTTTCTACCTTTAAAAAAGTGATTATAGCATTTACAATTTTTTTTTTAAGATTAAAAAATATACACATGCCCATGCGGCTTATAGAAGCGCAGGTACCTCTTGCCAAACTGGTGTTGGAAAAATTCAAAGCCGTTTTCTCAGCTAACGTAGGCTTAGAGACAATAAGGGGTGTGGATAAAATTGTAAAGGGCTAGGAAAACGCCCTTATTCCTGATAATATGAACGTTTCAAACGTTCCATATTAAAATTGGGCTCCACTTGTATCACCTTACGTCGAGCGCACATTTAGTACATTCAAGGCTTTTCTTCGCGAAAATCGAATGAAAATGCTGCCAGAAAACTTCAATATGCATCTTGTGGTTCAATGTTACTACAACTATACAGATTAAAGTTTTATGAGTTAGAAACTCGAAAGGATAAAATAGTCAAAGATTCAAAGTACAAATTTTTCATATAATGAAACTAGTTCATAGTTTTTCTCTTTTTACTTGTAATATAAACATTTCTAAAAAAAATATATTTTTTGATTGTTCTTCGTATTTTTTGTCTTTTTTTAGTGCCTTATTTTGGTTTTTTTTTCAATACCTTTTTTTGCCTTTTCCTGCCTTTTTCGCTATTTTATTTTGCCTTTTCCAGCCTATTTCGTTACTTTATTTTGCCTTTTTTATAGGTTTTTAGGTCCTAAAAATCCTTTCCCTGGTTATGACATATGGTGGTGCAAAAAAGTACATTTGCTCGCCTTAAAATTGCAGTTTATAAACTGTCAAATATGTAATTAAATATATGCATATACAAAGATACATACAATGGTCTATCAAATTATAGCCGCACCAAATTTTGACTAGTTATAACATATTATTTTTTTGTTGTTTAATTCTGGTTATTTTTTTTTTTTTTATAAAAAATATAGTTAATTCTCAAAAAATAAACCGTGCTAATCCAAATTTTAAATTTTGTGCAATATTTAAAAAAAAGTTCAACGAACTTTCGCAAAAATTCCCAGCTTTTCGTAAAGCACAATCGTTCACATTAAACATTTGGAGTTAATTTTGACGATTGTTTGATTACCAATAAAAATTACCAAAAAAAAAAAAATAAATAAAAAATAAATACAAAGTGACCTCATGGGAAATAACTAATTATCGCCTTGGCCTCTTTTTTGGTGGGCAGACATTCTTATAATTTTGATATTTTTTGATAATTTTTTATTTTTAATATGTTTGAGAGTATACATTTTTTGAACGTTGGCGTGTCAAATGGAAGCTTTTGGCTCTTTCTGATTGGCTGAAGCAGAAAGCTTTCTAATACAACTCTGCGTCGAATTGGTTTTCAAACGAGTTAAATTATTTAACTGGTTAAATTTTCCAACAACAATTGCATGCGATTTAACTTGTTTATAAACATGTTTTGTTCATTTAACTGGCTGAAGCCCATTTAACATGTTTAACTTGTCAATTTGAACGTAGTATTAATAAGATAAATGGTTAAAATTTACCGTTGATTTTTAGATTTTTTTTGTCGATGTTGCGGTTTTGTTCCAAATAAAAGTAAACTGTATTTATTCGTTAATGTAGCAAATGGGATAAAAAAATTTCTAAAAAATTAATGGTTTCAAACATTGATTTACAAGGGTTTTGTTTGCGGCTATAATTTTTTCGACCACTGTATGTGTTTTCATTAGACACCTTCGAATACGAAATGTTTTTGCAAGGCAATTTCGAATTTTTTTTTTTTCAAATTTCGTCGAGGAGAGCATTTTCTTATTCTAAAATTCATTGTCTTCAAACATCCCATTCTAGTACTTACCCACCAGATCTCAGTTCTTATCTCCCTCATGCACCACCCTGTTGTCACTAAATTAAAGCTCACCAAAAATTATCAAACTTTTGCTAAGAAAAGAAATTCTAATGGTGTGAACTATTTAAAAAAAAAAATTTATTGCCGAAGCTAGGTGCCACCAAAAAATGTTAAAAGGCTCAACCTAGGTTCGGCTAAACATTTTTTTTTTGAAATTGTCTGGTAAAAACACTTAGACTCACGAATGCACGGCGAACTTTTTTCTTTTGTTGCTTGTAAGGTGGCACGGTCTAATGTACATACATACGTATGCAGTATTTATAACTGACTCACCTGCACCACACCGTCTGGCACAATCAAACTTCTGCGGATTCTGATATTGCTGTCGATTACTAGCACATATAGGATTATATTCCGACGTGGTGGGACAGCTGCCGAAGCACCTTAAAAACGCTGGCGAAGCTGTGGTAGCTGCAATAAATGGTGCCATAGTAGCAATAACGGGCTGATTATTTACGAAAACTACATTCGAATTAGCACCGCTAGATGACAATTGTGTTGTTGTTGTTGATGGTGGTGTTGTTTGCGTTGTAGTTCCAGATTTTTGTTGTCCATCATTACTAAATATCAGCGGTTGCCCAGGAGCTGGACGTCGTCCCCATTGCGGGCGAGTGAGAGTGTTTGGTTCAAAATCATCATCAGCTGGTGTAAAGAATGGATTACCAATCATATCAAAATCATTCGAGAAAATTTGTCGCTTCAGACGCTGCTGTGAGGTATTGGCTATTCGATGCTTTTGTTGTAGCGGTGGTGCAGCATACGCCATGGTGACCAATAAAGCGAGTAGTACTAAGAAAATGAAGTGAATTTGAAATTAGTAGCTACAGATATTTATAATTATTCATCGTGGTAAACACCTGTGTAACTGTAGCAGGTGCTCGTCATTTTGTTGGCATCTGGTTGTTTTTTTTTTTTGTTGTGTGATGTTAACACGCCGATATGCGAAACTCAATTGATTTCTAGCTTAGCTCTCCACTAGATATAAGTAAACTGAAGTAGCACTAGTAGATTGAAGAGTAACTCGGAAAACAAAAAAAAATACCCCGAGCGCGATTTGTATAGTTAAAAACAAGTTAAGAGACATTTATTATGCAAATATTTACGTTGTTCTCTTTTAAACTCATGTCATATACACGTCAATTACAAAAACAGAAAAAAACACACATGAAATGACGGAGAAGTGTAAATGGTGATCAAGTTGAACCCAAACAAATCTCAAAACTTGAACTTGACTCAGCAGCAGCAATCAAAGAACCGTCAATTTTAGAGCGGCAAACTACGCTCATTAAGATGTTAAAATTACCTTTGCACTTTTACATATGTATGTATGTATGTATATTTTTCTAATATTGGCAGCAATTAAGTATAGCAATTCACACGTTTATTAAGAGGCATCAGCAAAAAAACTAATAACTCACTTGTTATTAAAATAAATTGTAACAATTAAGTAATTCATATTTTAATAAGCATAAGATATCCTAAACAAATGCCTTATTAGTTGAAAAATACATATTTTTGTGTTAATTGCATATTTTGACTTCACAAAAGGAAGGAAAGTTTTCAATTCGCCGGAATATTTATTTATTTTTTTAAGTATGTTACCGCATTACATTGGACCACGTTAACCGATTTCTATAATTCTGTTTTTAAAGGAAAGGTGTTACCTCACATGTGGTCCCATTCTAATTTGGTTTAAATCCGATCATTGGATCATGAAGTGATTAACGATAATCTTAAATTTTTATATGAGAATTGAAGTCGGTTTTGTTTTTTGCTTAAAAATTACTTGTTTGTGGCAAAGTTTGGTAGAAATTTGTGATTCCCAAAGAAAATTAGATCAAATGCGTAAAGCTCCACCCAGAATTGCAGCGAACGACGGTTAAGCGCTGTCAAATTTAAAACTCACAAAGGCATATGGAAAGGCTCATAATTGCGGAGGCAGCAGTTTTACCGCCGACATTTTTCGGTTGATTTAAATTTATTTCTAATTTTACCGCCCAGCGGGACGGCACAATATTGATTGAGTGTTGATTGTAGTAATTTTTATTATTTTCACAAGTTTGGCAATGTTTCCATCCGTTTTTTTTTTCAGCAAACACGCTTGTACCGAAACAATAGTGGTATTCACCGAATTGAGCAAGTGGCCTGGCACTCTGGCAAAAGAGCAGATGAGCTCAAGCAACGACAGTTGTCAACAATAATATTACATTTTAATGATAATTTCCAAATCAAAATGACAACTGTCGTGTTCACTTACCACCGACCGCTCTACCGTCATCCGCTGCAATTCTGGGTAGAGCTTTGAGAATGAGTTAATCTTATAACGCATTATTGAAAGGGGATTTTTACCGGAACGTACATAGATATAGATAGAGTTATACAGTACTGTCCATTAGGCTGGGTACAGAAAAAATGTCGCTGGCTCATAGAAAATAAGGATAAAGGGATATACTAAATTGATTAAACAGAAGTCTTTACCGATGTCGTCTTTCAGAATAACTGATCATCCCTTTTTCGTCTATGATATGTTGCCATAATCTACCTTCTTCTTCTTCTCTTCGAAAACTTTCCGTCGCAGAATAGACCACTCTCTTCCTCTGCTACCACCAGCTGAAACCGTGATGGATAGTTTCAAGGCTGGGGGTTATTGTGTACATTCGTTCGACATGGAAAACTAGAAAACCAGCTGTGTTGTTGAACATAAGCTGATCTGACTTCTTCGTCGAAAACAGCACAATTGACGGCACGTAATCTGAGTGCTGTTTTTTGTGATAGTTTTGACAAAAAAAAGTCCATTAAACCTTCTGCAGAATCTTTATTTCAAATACTCCGAGACAGTTACCTCATCGGATATTACCATTGCACTTGTTCATCTCCATACCCACTCACTTGGGTTCCATATCCAACTTCTAGTTATTATCTTCTCATTCATTAGGTAAACGCCAGCTCTCGATTCTTGCAGGTGTACTGACCGGACATTGTCCTTTAGGAACCCACGTGGTGCGACTTAATAACGTCACAGATCCAGATACTGCCGCAACTGTTTGGAAGGCGAGGTGGAATCATCTCAGCACTTCCTTCTTAGCTGCCCAGCGTTCGCAAGACTAAGGTTGAAGCACCTCGCTGCGCATTTTATCAACACTGCCGAACAGCTCTCCGGAGTGGACATCAGCTATCTGCGGAACTTTGTTTTGACCACGCAGCGTTTCTCTTAGTTCTAACACAGAGTATCTTCAGTTGCGGTTGAAAGAACTTGTGTAATGTGGTAACACAATGGACAATGCTATTAATGTCTAAGTGTAAGCTTTCAGTGACCGCCTTTGAACCATTGATGGTGACCATCCCAAAGCCACAGTTAAACTTATTATCGTACCTCGCTATAATGCCTATGCATTCATTGCTCAGAAGTATAATTAATTGGATTTTTGCTTGATCTGCTTGTGCCTTATGGACCCATCTACAATTGTAAGTGGGTATGCCTGGAATAAATTCTTGGAGCATATCCAAGATTTCCGTTGAGCCCTATGATTAGATCGATACCCAAGTCTTGATATTAGTCTCAAGCTTCCAACCGGAGCCAATGAAGAAAGGCCGATCCATTGCACTCGGGTAAGGGTTAGTAGTTCCGAAGGTAGCCGATATTCTAAGCACTCCATTCGTGGCTGGCTTTTATATAGAGCCGAAGACACGTTTATTTACACCATGGGTTTTATGATACAGTGGCCCGGCCGTAAAAGTAGTATTTTAGAAAAGGAATTTTGGCAGCAATTTTTACTGAAGTAAAAATACATTCAGACTTATGGAGAAAGACTTGGCATTTACAATTGGCGTCAGTTGGCTCAGAAGAGAAACGACGCGCGTGCTGTGTAGAACTTGGCCAAAATCGTTTAAGGGGTTACAGCGCCAAATTAAAAGAAGAAGATACATACTTATTCGAAGTAGCTTTAGATAAGGGAGCTGTTGCCAGTCGCCACCACGAGGTGTAACTTGTACTAGGGCTTGTGCCGTCATAAGTCGTACTGCCATACTGTCATACTGTCAGACATTAAAAAGTGGTTACATACATAAATATGTTTTGTAGTTGCTCCAAAAATATTTTTAACTGTTAAAAACTGTATGATATCTCGACAATGTGACTCATTAGATACCTTGCGAATACTTATGGCCGGGGAACGGATTTTTAGGACCTAAAACCCTATAAAAAAGGCAAAATAAAATAGCGAAATAGGCAAAGAAGGCACAAAAAAGCTAAAAGTTGACAAATAATTAAAAAATAAAAAGTAAAAAGGGAAAAACTATGAACTAGTTTCATTATATGAAAAATTTGTATTATAAATATTTGACTATGTTTTTCTTTCGAGTTTTTAACTCATAAAACTTTAATCTCTATAGTTGTAGTAACATTGAACCACAAGATTTATTTTGAAGTTTTCTGACAGCGTTTTCATTCGATTTTTGCGAAGAAAAGCCTGAAAAAATATACTAAACGTGCGCTCGACGTAAGTTGATACCAGTGGCGCCCAATTTAAATATGGAACATTTAAAACTTTCATATTATAAGGAATACGGGCTTGCCCTTGCCCTTTACAATTAAAGGTAGAAAAGGCGAAAAAGGCAAATGTCTTAAAAAAAGCAACATCAAATGTGTATATGTTACCGGCCAAACCCGATCTTAGGACAAACTAGTTTTTCTAATATATCCGTCCAATGCGGAAACAAGTTGAACGCAACAATTCTGTGCACTGTGTACCTGGAGTTGGACTGATGATTATTTTTTTGAAGTACGCCGAAGGGTGTTCTGCGTAAAACTACTGTGGCCTCTGATCTAGTTTAGCCTAGGCAAAAGTAGTAGATCGGGTTCGGCAGGAATCAGGCAAAGAAAAATCCTGGACATTCTTAATCGAATATACTCTTATCTCTTTAGCAAAAAAAGGCAATTTCCATAAAATCCGTTGCCTGCTTATGACTACCCTGCAGGAAATTGATTTAGTTTGAAAGTAATTTATAAATTACTTTATTTTCAATGACAACTAATTGAAATTCTCGCTATTTTACCAGCAAAGAACTCTTTTATTTAACATGGCAATGTCCTAGGAAGCAGTCAGTTGCCTTTTCTTGCATGTATTTTCAACTACTTTAGAATGAACTTGGCATAAACAACTTCAAAGCCAGTATGTTTTCTTTGAATACGCTTTCGTTCTGCACTTCACATATGATATTTCATAACTAAGAAAAACCGAAATTAAAAATTTTAAATTAAATTAGATTTGAACATGGACATTCTGGGTTGCGACCAATTGTAGCAAGCATCTTTGCACGCTCAGCTACAGCCAGACATGTAAATGTGCTTGAATTGTGTGCCAGCAGCAAGTCGACTGTCCAACTCCGTCCGGCATTTAAATTCAACTACTTTAAAATGAATTTGGTTTACACAACTTCAAAGTCACTATGTTTCTTTTGTATTTGTTGAACATAAGTTGGAATGTATATGCATACAAGTACATATGTAAATAATCGTTATAAATTTAGGCAATATGTAAAACATGGTATGCTGTTTGAGTTAGACGTGGTTCAGTCATAGTGGCGATTGGTGAAATATGCTTCATTGAGTTCTCCCATTCCCTGTAGCTGGAAGGACGTTTTTGCCAACCAATCAAAGCTGTAAAGAGACAAAGAATTTTACATAGTAAATTTGTGCGGTATACTTATTAAAAGAAAAATAATGCTAAGCTCAGCGGGTGATGCAGCCTGATGGGCAGATGTGAGTCTATCACATCAATAATCTTTTCAGTAGTATATGTATTTCGAATGAATGAGAACATATTTCATAACCACCCTCATTCGCATGAATACGTACAATTTGTAGTTTTTGGTAGTGACACATCATGAGCAGCGTATTTGCCATCAACTTTCACGGATTTTCCCTCATTTTTAGCATTCTGCTCTTGCATAGAAGCATTGTTGACCTCAACAGCTTTTGAAGATGCTGCTTTATTAAATATATTTTCTGTCTTTTGCAAACATTTTAAAATATGTGTTTCACTTCGCTGACGACCACAACGACATTTGGCTACCAATGAGTTGTACATGTCGGGTGAAAGGAAATATGAATCACCTTGACCGGTATATTTGAAGGGGCATAGTTCTGGAAAAACGATGCAATTTCAAAGTCATTAGTACATAACTAATCGTATATTGCTCGGTAGGTACATATGTATGTACATTAAGGTGATCCAAAAACAGTAAAGTCGGAATTGTAATGCTCTCACCCCTAGGATGGTTCTATATCGAATGCATTTTTCGTGGTTTCTATGGGTTCTTGGCGGACCTATAAATTATAGTTGCAATGAAAAAATGGTTAAATAGACAATTGGGTATTATTATTGGGAGTCTCCTGCATATACACAGAGTTTTCCCGATAGAAAAATGTTGATTTTTAAGAATTATATACGGTTTCTACGCAAGGTTTTTTTTCCCCATATAAAAATACATGGAAAATTTGGGCGCTTTGAGCGACCTCTAAATATTTTTTGATTTCAAAATAAAAAAGGGAAACATTTTTTCGCTAGGGGCTGACAGCATAAAAATTCCGACTTTACTTTTTCACATGCTTTTTTTGACCATCCTAATGTAAATACATATAAATTTGTATGTTCGTGCGATAAAAACAACTCTTTTTTCTAACTGATCACCTCCCTCTCACCTTGTTTTCTGAGTACATCTTTCATTTGCTGGTTGACTTCATTTTGGTTATAGAATTTATTCAATTTTTCATCACCTAGTTTGGCCCATTTTTTCTGAAAATTTCGACGCGCCAGCTGCTCTGTCCTCACTGTCTCTTTGCTGTTGTAAGTTGTATTGAAAATGAATCATGAATTAATCATAAAGTAATTATTTTTCGAGTATATAAGTATGTACATATTTATTTCGTTCAAACTTTTTATTAGCGCGTTACTCACCCAATTCCAAGTTGCTTAGTAGGATCCATAGTTTTTTGGTATGTATTTAGAAAAAAGGTTTTCTTAAACGCAATTTTAATCGAAACGCGTTTAAATTTAAGCAATTGTTTATTGTTTGCTCTATTTTAATTTGTTGTCATGCATTTAGCTGGTTGCACAAGTCACCAACCGTGGATTATTTGGTTACCTTAGTTGCGAGTAGTAGTTGGGATCCGTAGCTTGGTTAATGTTAGTAAATAAATTCAATGTCAACAGTTAAATTGAATTTCAAAAAATATAACACAACGAATCCTTTTCAATGAAACCAATTTGAAAATGAGAGTCAAGCAAGAAAAACAGATATGTAAATAAATACAAGTTTTGTAAATCAGCAGGAAACTAAGTAGGTGTCCCTAGAGTGGAAACTCTGAACAAATCGATTCAGCTTCCTCTTTTTTAGCACTACACACGCGTTTGTCGGTTTGGGCCAAGACCAAAAGCTTTGTCATTTGCTTCCTGTTTGCTCAGTTGCGCCAGTTGTTTAACGCAAGAGCAGACATGTCTTTTTTTTTGTGTCTATTCCATTATACAGCTCATTCAGATCGTGACTCCTTTTTATACGGTACCCATAGCCCACGCCAGGGCCATCGATCTTTCGTAAAATAGTTCACTCGAAAGCCTTGCCATCTTTACGTTGACATCGTCCATGCTTTTCCGCTTTATAAAAGAACGCTCATGATAAGGGAGTTAGAACGTACGTTTTTTGTTCTTCGAGAGAGACTTTGCTCTTTAATTGGCTTTCGAGCTCAAAGTAGCATTTGTTGGCAGGACTTATTCTCCGCTTGATCTACAGGCTGAAATTATTGGTGGTGTTTATGCTGGATCTTAAGTATTTACCAACAATGATGTGTGACCCAAATACGTAAAGACTCTGTGGATGGCCTGAAAGCATTTTGTCTTTTCTTCGTTAGCCCTTAGACCAATCCCTTTTGGTTATGTTTCTTATGTTGTATGTGTATGTAGATGCTGCCATCAAAATTTGCAGCTTTTTCACGCGTTCCAACATTAGAGTAAAGAATTGAAAAACAATGAGTCGTGGAGAGGAGGACGGAGTTATAAGTTATGCTCAATTTTACAAAACATGGGCGTATTCGTTCCATAGTGGCGCTACGTATGGAGCGCGGCATGTGAGCCTGTTGCTTGCAGGGGTCGCACAATGGGACTACAGCGGCCAAAAGTAGTAAAAACGGGTTAGCGAATTCTGAAAAAGTAATTACGCAGATACATTGAAAAATATCCGGCCAACCCAAACCAAAAAGAATTTTTGATAAAAATGCATATTTACAATCATGATACGAGCTTAAAGTAGGAACAATGCGAAAAATTAAATTTGTAAGAAAAAAGTTTGATTTTGACGCAAGTAATTTGAACAGATTTTTCCATTTGTGCGCATATATAAAAAGCCAATCTGATTAATGACCAGTTTTTGAATATATCTTTGGTCAAGCATTGCTTTAAATGTTTATAAACCTTTTGAAATGTATAAAATAGTTTACTTTGGATGCTTTCCATTTCCAGACAACCGGTCAGGTACGAGCATGATTTTTAATTTCGACCAAACTCAAATACATTGTTTGTTGGTCCAAATAATGAGACACGTATTTTTTCTTTTGGCTCGGAAAAATTTTTCGGCCGAATTAAACGCGATTTTGTTTTTCAGACAAAAATCGATTATTCGAATTGACAGTGATAATTTTTTTTTTAAATGCCCATAACTTTGTCAATATTTAATAGATTCCAACAATGTTTTTACTCAAATGTCAGTAATTCTTATCACTTCATGATAGAATGACATAATTATTGATTTTTATTATTTAAAATTTTTTATTTAACAATAAACAAAAAGTGCAAATTTTATTTTAATTTAATTTCTCAAAAATCAAATCTCTAATAGCGAAGATTTTTTTTTCTGAGTTATGATTTTTTATAGAAAATATACGTTTTTGTGGTACATACTACAATATTCTTATATTGTTTAACTAAATGGAACATATGTATGTAATATATCAAAATAGATATTAGAACACACTTTCCACCATACAGTTTCGATTATAAAAAGCGGGAAAATGTGATTTTGTATTTCGAAACTGTATGGTGGAAACCGGAAACAAACCGGTTTCGGCGTACAACCATTTCAGTGCAGTTTTTCATTCTGCGAACGAAAATTATACTAGCACCCTGTCGGAAGAATTGCTAACCAAAAATAATAGAAAGAAAAATTGATTCGTTTTGTCGCCTAGCACGATTTTATGCAGGAGAAAGTGGTGCAGAGCTCACTAGAAAGATCGAAGAGTTAGTTAATCGTCCTTTCCTTCCATCGTGACGTGGACACAAATGTTCGAGATGCTAAAGAAACTCGGTTTAATGCAGAGTAAACGACAGTCGTTGACGACGAAGTGTCTCTACCACCATAAATCCGACACCGAACTTGCGCCCCTTTCCATAAAAAAAGGAAAGACGATTTGATTTTCTTACCTTTCTCCGCACATTGCATCTCTGGCCTTCCTCTCTCGAGGATATTAATAAGCCGAGAAGCTGCGTATTCTTCATTAAGAAGCCGGTGTCGGAGAGGGGACCTCATCCAAGGCGTGTTTACCTTTCAGTTGAAAGGAGTTTTTACGTGAACATGGTAAGGTTTACATAAATGGCGAGGTGCTTGTTCCAAGCGGTCGCACCTCAGTGAACCCTTAAACCAAATGAATATGCATGCTGGAGTGGCTTAATTGTAGCTCACTCTCTTTTACCGTAATCCGAGGCTCCACAAAGGCTCAACGGCGAGTAACAATTGAGTATAGTCGAGCATTTGTAAAGAGCTACTCACATCACCAACAAAATTGTATTGCCTCTGGCTTCATAGGCAGAAGAATCAGCAAAGAGTTGTTTTCTAATCCTAGAAGAGTGAGATAGATGTATTATTTTTTTTTAATTGGATAGTACTAAGACGAGAACACTTTTACTTCACACGAGCTTAAGCAAATATTGAAGCAAAACATATGAGCAATATTTTTTTGTTTGGAATTTTCGTTATGGTCCGTTGGCTTATTGAAAATCGCTGTAAAAATGTTAGGTTCCAATAAACTCAATACTCACCACATTTTAGCATGAAATTAAGCTCTTTTGTGAGTCCCCTAAACTTGAAAAAACGTGAAAGCTCGAAACTTGAAAAAAACATATTTCAAGCATTTTTTTAGAATTTCATTAAACAAAGTCGAAACAGTCGAGGCTTATGGTGCTTTTTCCAGTTTAAAAGAATACACTTTTTCTGCGTAAGTATGTGTATTTTTTAATATCGAGTCTTTATTTATTTAGTTTCTTTTTCACTTCGCTAGAATTTGAAATTTCTGTTTAAACTCCAAACGGACGTTGAAGATCTGGCGATTCAGTTTTTTTGCCAATTCTCTTTGATAATTATTGTTGTTTTTCATTATATAGTTAAATATATGTATTTGTATGTATATATTTTAAGTATTTATGTATATAAATTTTTTGCAGTATTGTTTTTTTCACTTTGCATTTATTATGAGTTTTCATTTATTTAATTTTTCGACAACAACAATAATAATAAGTAGTTTTTATATGTATAGTATTTTTATACACCTAACTGTTTTTAACTTATGATTACTTACATAACTTCACCGTTTTATTTTTCCACCAATTGAATACCTTGGCGTTCTTGGATAACTTTAAAAAATTTTGCTAATATTTTTTTTAGTGCTTTGTATTTGCTGTTTTTGGGGGCGGCTGAATTATTTGAAAAATTGAATTAAGCAGAACGAACGAATATTTAGTAGTGAATATATGTATGCGTTTTTGGAATTACGCCTTTACAGAGCTGGAAGATCAAAAATATAAAAAAAAAATCTGAATTGCGAGCGAAAACTGGAAAGCAATTTCCCTTTCCAGTCTTTTCTATGTATTTTTGTAAACAAGCATTTTTTTTCTCGTGCTATGGTTAAGTTTAGAATATTCTTTTTTTCTTCTAACTATCCCCAAAAGCTGCTATTCCTTGTATAGTATTATGATTTTTCGCTGTATTAGTTTGTTTCTTTTTTACTTGAATTTTTTCTTCGGCTTTATTCTTTATCTATTGAATAGGTAGTTGCATATTAACATACATACATACATACATTGTTTTTATTTTAACATTATTTATTGCATTAGATTTTGATTTAATTGAGTTCATTTTAAAATATCTATTTACTTTTTATTCCGTTATAATTAGTCTATACAGTGATTCATACAAGTGTTGACATG
Source organism: Rhagoletis pomonella (assembly GCF_013731165.1). Classification (NCBI taxonomy): domain Eukaryota; kingdom Metazoa; phylum Arthropoda; class Insecta; order Diptera; family Tephritidae; genus Rhagoletis; species Rhagoletis pomonella. The sequence continues at coordinate 24,081,328 of NW_023458565.1, forward strand.
TTTTTTTTTTTTTTAATTCACAACGTTTTGCAAGTAAAGTATTTTTTGTTATTTTTTTGTATAAAAATATTGTGGTTGCTTAAACAAAAAAACAGTTTAAAGCTTTATAAAAAATGTTAAAAAGTCTAAAAATTTTAATCAAAATTTCGAAATTTTGAATTTGAATTTGTAGAACATTTTTGGGTGTGCCCATACTGTTTTAGTAAGCTTTTGCTGGGTTTTTGTATAAAATAAAAACAGTTTATAAAAAAAAAGTTTTTTTTTATTTTTTTTTGCAAACTGTCTTGTCTTTTTTCCATAAGAAATTTATGTTTCTATCCAAAAAATTGCAAAAATCCGTCAACAATTTTTTTTTTAAATCAACGTGATTTTTTCGTATCCGCTTGAAATTTTCATTTTATTCTACTAAATACTACAAAACTGCCTACTCAAGAAATGTTCTAAATATCCATATTAAAAATATTTTTTTCTAAATTTTGTTTAAAGTTTTGGACTTTGATTTCTACATTTATTTTTGGTTAAAGAATGCACTGTATTTTTATAAAAAAAAAAGAAAAAAATCCTCATGTGAGCACTAGTTTGAGTCACTGTATGCTTGCAAGTAATATCCGGCAATTGTTGCCCGCTTCTTGTTATTTCGTTACAATTTAACACTCAATAATTTGCTTTATTTATTGTTAATTTTTTCTTTTAATTAAAAAAACATTGACGTTACACTTTATGTCCTTTACGTTTGTCTTTTAGACGATTTGTTTTTTTTTTTACATTTCCATGGAATTGCATGACTTTTTTAACTTACTTTTACTTCCATATAATTAATTTAGTTTATTTCTAAGTTCAAACATTAAAATATCAGTCGACGGTTCAAATATTTTCACACAAAGATTGTTGCTGCCGGCCTACATGCTGGGCCAAAGAGAGTGCTCCAAAGTTCGAAAAAACGCATCAAATTGTGGGTGCATTCCAAAACGTCAAAAATACAAAGCTTCAGTCTCTTTTATTTCTAAACTGCACTCGAAGAAAAAGTTTAACTTGCGCAACCTAGTTGAAAACTATCATCTAACCGTGGTTGCGCCTATTTGGCATTGAAATCAACAGAAGTTTAGAAATAAAAAAATAAAAAAAGAATTCATTGTATTTTGACGTTTTGAGTTGATAACTTGAAACTCTTCAGCAAAAGGGCGAGCGTGAGCAACTTAAGTTTAACTACTAGTATGTAATTGTATTAAACATGAATTTTTCAGCTAAATTTAGAAAATGATTGTTTTTCTTTCATGACACTTGAACATTAGTCCACAGCGCAATCAACAGTTATTTTTTAATTTAAATTTTATATATTTGTATTATAAAATATATTTACTTAAAATACCGTTGCTCCACACTCATGCAACATATTCGTTTACTTAAATGTTAATGGAGGTAGTTTAAATTAGGTTTAAAATTAGAAGTCAACGTACAAATCTTGTTACGTTCATTTAATTGATAATATTGTTGAAATATACATATACGCACATACATACATATACAATAATACTTTCACTCAATTGACCACCAAAAAAAATATTATAAAAAAATTAAAAAAAATGTGTGTTGCATTAACTGAATAATCCAAGTCAAAATTTTTATTTGTATTTTTTTTAATCTATTCAGTTAATCGTTAAAATTTCAAAATTTTCCTACGAAGAAATTTTGCATGCTCAAACTGGATAAAGAATGCATAAATATTAAAAAAAAAAAAATTGTTGACTTGCGGTGGTGACAACTCGGCAACCTCGTTTGTTATCAAACTGATAAACTTTGCGTCAACAGCATTCTCCAAAAGTATATGATTTATGCCAAATATAGGATTGAAAAAAATAGGAAGCGCCATTTTTTTTTTATTTTGTTTTTCAATTCTAATTTTGTATTCAAAAATTAATGAACACAAACAATTTGTGTATTATTTTTTTTTCAAGTCAGACATTATTTTTATTATCAATGGATCTCCTTTTTTGTCAATAGTGTTTCATAAACTTTAGTTAGACATTCATCATTCTAAAAGTTATAACGGTTTCATATTGCAATTAGGTATTATTCTTTGACATTATATGTAGACATTTGTAGGCATGCTGTTATTAAAATTTTTCTTTAAAATTTTTTATTACAATAACTAGTTGCAGAATTTCGGAAATTTTCTCCCTTCTTTACATTGCATATTTCTTTATTAATATTTTTTTATATGTGGTAATTCGTTATTAATTAAATTTCTTTTTATTTTCTTGAACAAAAAAAAAATACCTGAAATATGCTTTGAAACTATTGATATTTAAAATGCTTTCGAGTTTCGAGATTTCCCGTTGCTTCGTTACTTTAATCGGATTGTCAAGTTTGGAATAACAAAAGTTGATTTTCAAAATTTCCAATTTAAGGGAATCTAAACATATTTCTACTTTTTTTGGCTTTCGTAGATTAAAATTTTTGTTTTTTAGCTTTTTTCCAGCCTAGAACCAACCATGAGCGTCAGCTAGGCTTATCTGTAAAAATATTGTAATTTAAATGTCTTTAGTTGAGGGTGAAGGTTGTTCTAATTTTATGTTTTAATTTCTTAAAAAAAAAATAAACAATTATAATTATCATAATTTTTATCTAAATTGTTATTTATATTTTACTATAATTGATCGTTTGACGCAATTTCTTGAAACCATTCGATGATGTAGATATTTGTGTCTTAGATACTCGCCTCCAAGCCAGAAATTTAAGGGGCAAAATAAGATTAAAAAAAAAAAATCAAAAAACTATGAATGTACATTAGCATGCTTCGCCAAAAAGTGCATTTTTTCCACCGGAGTTGTACAATTTATTATTCAAACTTACGTTAAGTTAATTGAAAATATCTCCAAATAACGAGTTTTTTATAAATAGAATTAGTTAAAAAAATACCTCATATAATTGTAGAGTTTAAACTTAAAAGGTTTGCATAAAAATGTAAAAAATTTTATCGACGGAATCGAAAAATGGGATGTTTTGAGAAAATTTCAAATCGGTTTATTGGTCGTAAATCTTAAAAAATGTCCGAAATATTTTTGCGCATGTCTTAAAATAAAACAAAAAAAAAATTATAATTTCTGTACAAACCCGCAAGTTTTTTTTGGTGAGGAATCCCAATGTACATATTTACATATGTTTTTTTTTTTATAAAAATTGCAAATTAAGCAAATCACAATTCATGTAACTGAAAAATTCAATATTCTCCTGGTCAAAATGTGTCAAAACGGCGTATGTTGCAAGTTTTTATTGGCTTTGCAGAAATAAAAAAATGTCCTACCTGCAACATTTTTTTTCTTAATTTTAATGTCAAATTTCGCTCTAAATCTGAATATTAAATCAGAAAATGTGTTATAAACAAAGATATACCCAAATTTCGTTTTTTTTTTGAGGTCTGAAAAAAGTGCAATCACTTAATTGCAATTTTGTTGGATATAGTTGGCCAATATGAAATTAACATTACTTTTTACATTAGTAAGGCCTATAAAATTTACTATAATCTATGTTAGCCACATTTTCCAACCGGACTATTTTTTCGTGATTTAATTAATAGTTTAAAATTCAAAAAAAATTGTATATCATAAATTTGTATGAAAACCTCGAAACTTCAATATTGGCCAATTACTTCTCAAAAATTAAGTGAGATCACTTTTTTCAGATTTCATAAAACAAAAAATTTTGCTATATCACAAAAACTTTGATACCTTTTTATATTTTGACTTAATATTCGGATTCAGAAAAAAAATTTACATAATCAAATGTAACAGGTCGGGTTTCTTGTCGACTCGTATTATCTACCAAAATTTATTCTGAAGAATACATATATAAAAGCAATACTTAACTGGTTACAGAAGACATCATTCGTATTATCTGAAAATTCTATTATTAGCTGTGTTTCTCAAGATCGCCAGAGGATTCGAGTTTTTGCCAGAATTTACCAAAAATTGTTTTTGTACTCGGTTCTAATGGCAAACGAGATTACAAATAAGTGAGTAAATGAAGTTCCCTCTCTGTCAGATGTTGCAAGATTTTACCCGAAAAATTGTGGCTGGTAAAATCTGTTAAAGTGTCAAACCAAAAGCTGTCAACTTTTATAAGTATTATTGTTTATTTTTCTGTATATTTATTTTATACGTAAATTCTGTGATAAAACAGAAAAAAAATGAAGAAAATTCTCCATT
>NW_023458565.1:24095532-24141969 GCF_013731165.1 Rhagoletis pomonella
TTTATTTTATTTTATTTATTTTATTTTATTTTATTTTATTTTATTTTGTTTTATTTTATTTTATTTTATTTTATTTTATTTTATTTATTTTATTTTATTTTATTTTATTTTATTTTGTTTTATTTTATTTTATTTTATTTTATTTTATTTTATTTCGTTTTATTTTACATTATTTTTTAATTTTACTTTATTTCTTTAATTTTATTTTACTTTATTCAAATGGAAATATCTTCTAAGCTTTAAAACCCAATTAAGTAGGTACTTGTATGAAAATTTTGCTAACCTCACTTTTCTCCACACACCTGAAAGTAAACTACCTTACTCGCGAACAAACAGTAAACCTTTAAATGCACACAACAAATAGTAGCTACAGAAAATATACAAATATACCACATACATAGATATAGTACACACATACACAAATACGAATTGCAGCAAATGAGAATAACACGTTCGCTAGTTGTTGTTTTTGCTTTTTCTTATTTTTTGTATTTTTATAATTATTTTTTTTAAATTTATTTTTCTTGGCTGCAGACTGAGTGTCTGTGAAGACAACGACTACGACGACGACGACCACGACTTTAACGTTGTTTGTCGGTTATTACTATTCCTGTTTGTCTTTCTGACTGACTGACTGCGTCTGATTGCGCCTTCCTACACACATATAAATATTTATGTATGTCTTTAGTTATTTGTTTTTTTTTTGTGTGTGAATTTTTAGTCTTTTATTTGTCTGTCTGGCAACTGCATTACAACGGGAATACGTATGTATAAACAGACATACATACATATAAATATGTATACATATCTATATACATACATATGTGCTTGCGTAGCATCTCTAGTAAGTAGTAGTCACTTTGTCTGTCTCTCGGTTGCAGTTGCTATTATGTATTGTTTTTGTTCGTCTTTCAACTTGCTGCTGTCAACTAAGAAAAGCAGACAGACAACAGCACGTTGACGTTACATTTGCCTCAGTTGGCGTTAGGCCAAGAATGACAACAACAACAACAATAATTAGAAAACAAATAAAACTGTAAAATATAAAGCCAAAAAATAAGTAGTAAAAGCAAAAACAAACAAGTCGGAAATAGTGCAATTTTTGAAGGAGGAAATGTACATAAATAAATATAAGTATGTATATGTGCTCATATATATTTACATATATACAAGAGATGCCCACGCCCGCACGTACTTTTGGATGTGATGCCTGTTATTGACGCAAAAGCGCATACCTGCAGACACAAATAGGTGCAAAGAAATATATGTACATACAAATATACATACATACATACACTATGTTCAAAAGTGGACACCTTTTAAATCTTTTTGAAAAACTGAAGTTTACTGGCAACATAAGATTCGGTATATTATTTACCGGGTACTGCTTTATTTTTGAGTATTTTTTTTAAAACATAGATTCGTACGTTGTTGAACCTATGGCCATAAAAAAAAATTATTGTATCTAAGCGCAGTGAAGCACACTGGGTAAATAAAAGTTTTTTTGTAAAAAAAAATCATAATCATAATCATAAAATAAATACTTGAAGGATTGTAAGAAGTCTAAAAAAAATTCAGCAAAAACCGCGAAAAATTCTGAAAAGTTTCCGAAAACTTCAAAAAAGTAAAACAGTAGTAACTCAAAAAAACTCCGTGGAGTCCTTAACGGTCCCGAAAAAATGCCGAGGAAATCTGAAAAATTTTGGAAAATATCCCGTAAGATTCCAAGAAATCCAACCAGATCCCCATAAACTAAAGCATGGAAAATTTAAAGTCCAAAAAAACAGAACTTTGCATAAAATCCAGAAAAGGCTCCGAAAATTATCAACATATCATGAAAAACAATCAAGCCCTTGCCAAAAACTCCAAAAAATTAAAAAAAAAATCTGTGGCAAACATGAAAACTTCCTAATAAGCAAGACACTAAACCCGAAAAGTCCTAAACTCTGCCAAAAAAATAACGAGCGAATTTTAAAATTTAAAGTAAGAGCCACTAATAATTGTGAAAATCTCTTAAAGCCGAAAAAATCCCGAAAGAATTTCGAAAAAAATCTTGTGGAGTCTCAAAAAAACGGCTGAGTTTTAAAAATAAAACGTAAAAATGACTGGAAAACTTTTACTTAAAAAGTAAAAAAATAATTTTAAATTTTTTGTGAGAGAATCATATTCTATAATGGAATGTGGACACGTTTTTCACTACCAGCTGCGATATTAATTACACTTTAAATTTTTACGATTTTATAAAAATTTAAGTCTTTATTTCACCGAATATTTTTATTTTTGGCCTCTGTATTTTCAAAGCCAGGATACGAACTAAATAATATAACCCTAGATCGGTTACCTGATGGGGTCGCTTTATCCTTAAAACCCATTTATATTATAAGAGATGCGTTATGTACATTAGGGTGGCCATTAAAAATATCAGCTAAATTTTGCAGAGTGCATCCCTTTATTTTTTTCTATGTTACATACATAGATAAATAAAGATCTCTACGAAAATTAAAAAAAATATTTACCCGTCCCTACCACGGTTTAAAAAAATATTTTATCTTTTTTAAAAAGCAAAGTTCGCCAAATGTTTACTCGACAGTGGACATACTAAAGAAAATAGTTCATAAACACTCAAAAACAGGCTGAGTTATAGCTGGTCAGAGTCCTGCATTTATGTCTGTACATAAATACTTTAAATGTGAAAAAATCGTGGTCGAACCATACAAATAAAGATTCATCAGAAAAGTCTTCATACGCGATATATGTATGCATAGTAAAGAATTTTGTTTTATATTTAAATATACACAACCACATTTAGATATACTAAATTTAGTGCAAATAAAATATAAAAGTCCACCAAAAGTCAACCAATAATGTTGCGCTTAACGGCAAAATACAAAAAAAAAAAAAAATAAAATAAAAAATGACGCAAATAAATAATTTAAATAGCAGTCAGTCACCAGTGCCCAGCAAAGCAATGCGAGAGTGTGCGGAGAATTCATGAATGAAAAACTTTTTCGCAAAATGAAAGGAAATATCATTAATATTAAATTAAGAATAAATAAAAAAATGACCAAAAATAAATGGCAAAATAAACAAAGTGAAAAAAATTCATTGCAGCATTCTTTGCAAAATTAGAAATGTTCTTGCTGTTTTGAAATTCCATTAGGAGCAAGATTGTAGAAGGAGTATGGCTAATTTTTATTTTATTTTACTTCGAATTCCCACCGGTAACCTCTACTAAAAATTAGAACTGAGGTAGTCAACTTTTGGTTGCAATGCGACTGCATCGCCTATGGCAACAGCGCATGTTTTTCATTTCGCAATTCCTGGTTTGTTTACCTATTCGCTGTGCTTCAACGAATTTAGCTGTTTTTTTTCGTTTTTGTTTTAGTTTCTTCACTGCACACCTTGGTGTACAACTCTGTCTGCGCACTCGACGGTCAACCACCAGCCGCCGCAGTTGGCTAACCAATTTTCAGACAAGTTGCTAGACAGCCAAACAAGCAGATAGCCATGTCGGATCATGCGACCGCTATTGTGCCATAGAGTTAGCACAGCTGTGGGCAGACATAACAAAATACCTTAACCCTCTGTACACACCGCGCTTGACTGACTGTGCCTTCACAAATTTTGCAATGACTGCTACTTTGATTATTTACGCTATGCTCTGACGGTGGTTGTGCTAACTCTGCTGGTGATGGTGGTTCATCCGTTGTTGACTAGGCATTTACGTATTTAATTTTGTTTATTTTATTTTTATGTTTTGAATGTCTGCATTCTCCGCCGCTGTTTTTATTTTTTCCTCTAAATATTTATTCGTTTCACTGTTTGGTATTTTGTTACACTTAGTTATTTTTGAATTTCATCGTACTTTTTCTAGTAAGTAGTTTGTGTGTAAACACAATTTAGTTATATTGTTATTGTCGTCACAATGTACCATTTTTTCATTATGCCCAAGCCAAGTGGTTCTTTAATTAGTTTTAGTGGTGGTTTTTTTTGATGAAAAAAAAATGCGTACAGGTCTATTTATTTATATTTAAAAAGACGTACAAATTTATGGATTGTTATAAAAATATTTGTCTACTGGCTGCGTAAAACTAATTCACTTACGCAGCGAGACATTTTTTTACAAAAGAACTAAATAATTTGTAGTTAGGACTTTGATCTTGTTAAAGCGCGGAGATTTATTTTTTGTCACACAATTTCTGAACGATTTTAAATTCATAGCTGTGAAACTTTTGTCCTGAAAAGCTATGAAACTTTTAGCAATTGGACGAGCATAGTGAGAGCTTTCGCCAGATAACAGCAAGCCTGGAAAATAGGTATAGTGGAAAGAAGCTAGTTGCTTTATTAGTATACAAAATTTTGAAAGTTTTGCTCAAAATCCAACATTTTTTATGAGTGGTATATTTTTTCTTCGCTGATTGCAATGAAATTTTCAGCAATGTAATTTTATCAAAAGAAAAAAAATAAAAACAAAAAAATAAATGTAGTATTTCCAGCAAATTTTGGCCCACTTCCATGCAAAAATCAACGTTTTTGGCCATTTTCGGCAATTTTTTAATATTTTTTGTATGAAACCTGTACTAAATATTTGTCGGGCCGCAAAAGTAATGTCAAATTCGAATTTCTCGCCGCAAAGAACCCTCTAATACAGATTTTCCTAGTAAATAAGACGCTTTGTGTACATCTTGTTTGGAGGATGAGTATGGTATAGAAATACTCACATACATATGTATGCATGTCCTACGTACATATGTATTCTAGTAGATGTACACCAAAAACAGCACGCCACTGCGTATGAGTGACGTAGATTTCAGTATGCTTGAGTCCTTTGCTGTACTATAACATAACTTTAGTAGAAGTTTCGCAACTTATAGCAAATATTCAGGTATAAATATCAACTGAGATATTTGCAGTTATGTATATTTAAATGTACAGTTGTATGCATAAATACCTCTCCCTCTCAATCCCATAGCCTCCTCTTTTTTCACTTAATAGTTCTCCTGATAAGGTTTGGCATATCAAAAATGTAGCAAATTTTTTCGCCAAACAAAATGGAATTTTTTCGCAAAAACTGACATATATATGCATGCATAAAAATTTACATTAATTTATAATTTATTGCATTTATTATTATTTTTTGTTTTTATTATTTTGTGAGGAGCATATTTCTTATTTAAAATATTTCATTTATTGCGGTGAATGCCACTGTCATTGCGTTGATTATACTTACTCGCCACTCTAGAAGCGAGTTTGTTTACTTTTGTAGCAGAGCGAACGACCGCAGCGGTGATTTTGACAGCGGCAACGACAGCCAGCCACAACGTCACACCGCAGTGTCACCAGCATTTGCTTTAATATGTAGGTATTTTGTTGTTTTCGCTCTGAATGCGATTTACTTGTTACTTGCATTACTTGTTACTTTTGCATTGTGAATTTACGAGCAATCGTTCGCTGTTGTTGTTGGCCTGCATATACATACATACATATGTACATATTGTTGCAATGATTTGTTTGTGTTGTTATTTGTTACTGCACCTAATGTTATAGTCGTTGTAATTGTTGTCTTTGTTTCAGTCGCCGCCGCTGACGGTTCATTATCAAAATGTGCCAATTAAAGTTCAGTGGCATTGCATTTTGTGTCAACGTCGCGAGCATTTGACGCGTCTACATTTTGTTATTGCTGTTGCTGTTGTTGTTACTGTTTGCGTTGTTTGCAGTTGCAATTCGTACTCTACAATTGGTACTTATGCCATTTGGCGGTGATATGCGAGGCGAGGTGAGGTGGTTGTGTAGAAGAGTGGCGAAGTCAAATACCATATACGGACAGTCAGACTGTCGTCAGAATGGTCGATAGGCAGGAGGCAGGCAGACAGACAGATAGACAAACAAACAAACAAATAATTCCAGCACTACAACAAAAACCACCACAGCCAGACGATGATGGGTATGATACAAACAAACAATCACAGACAGAATGTCAATGCAGTTGCACCGCCATCGCATACAGTGACGCATTGTGGGATGATGAACTGGAATAGTAAATGTTTATGTACATTAGAGTGGTCCAAAGAAATTGTTCCGAAGATAGGATTTGGGGCACCTTCCTAAATTTTTCCTCTTGCCGAAAGAGGTGCTGGTACCGAACCTTACGTTGCTACATATGTATAAACTTAGTTGATGCTCATGATGCTCATATTTTACTCTAGAAGTATTGGGTACATACATATATTAATCAAACAATTGGTTAAGTAGCCTTAATTAATTTCAAATTTAAATTATCTAAAAAACTCGCACAAGCTTCAGTTGTCATGGCAACAGTAGCTTTTTATAAAATCACCTATATTTTTGTAGAAAACTGAAAGTTGGTATAGGTATTAAAAATATCAAAAGGAAACAACTTTTCTAGGATGAAAATTTTCCTCCATACAAAAATTGGACCACTCTAATGTACATAAATACATATATGTATAATTAGTTAAAGCGCCAAGAAAAATAACAACTGGATCAGACCTTGCAGTGAAAACAACTTCAGTGCATACATATGTATATAGCATATGTGCACATTGGTCATATGTACATTAGGGTCGTACAAATAAAAAAAGTAAAGTTGGAATTTCCATGCTCTCACCGCTAGGGTTTTTTTCTATACCGAAAAAATTATACTTCTTTTTTTGAAATCTAAAAATATTTAGAGGTCGCTCAAAGCGATCAAATTTTCCCTTATTTTAATTGGAAAACAAACTAGTTTTCGTGAAAATCAATATTTTTCGACCGGAAAACTTCGTTTCTCCAATGCCCAATGGTTTATTTACCCATTTTTTTGAATTAAGTATTGTTATAGGTCCCCTAAAACCCCAAAAAATTGCATGTGGAACCCATCAAAGATCGCTGGCATTAAAATCTGGTTAAATAAATAATTGGGAGTCTCCAAAACAAAAACAGATCGAAAAATAGCGATTCTGAAGAAATATATACCATTTCCACGAAAAATGATTTTTTCCATATAAAATACATGGACAACTTTGAGCGCTTTGACCGACCTCTAATTATTATTTGATTTCGAAAAACACGGGGTATATTTATTCGATATAGAACAATTCAAGGAGATGCGAGCATTAAAATTCGTACTTTAATTTTTCCACATGCATTTTTTGACCACCCTAATGCACATACATAAATATGCACATTGTAGGTATGCAAGCGAAGTGTGAATGACTGCTATATATAGAAGTTAGATTTTTAAATATATCTACATATCCATATGCATATGTATCTACATACATAAATATGTGCATATATGTAAGCACATTCTGCAGGAATGTAAGTATTTTTGCGGTTGATAACATTATTCTGTTGTCGGTTATTCATACTGCTTTGTTTTTTAAATATGCAAGCGTGTATATGTATGCTTATATTCAAGTTTATTACATACATTTGGTTTGGATATATTTGGATGTATGGATTTATTAAAAAAATTGAATTTTTACTTTAAATATAGGGTGCGAATGTAATTTTGTCTTCTTCAAGCTGCTTCAGATGCTTCAGATTTTTATCCTCTTGTTGAAATATTTAATATGCATTAAACAACAATGAGGCTTTCTTCCCTAATAAAAGAAAATGCGATCAAACGTTCTTGGTGAATAGATATTCTGCCGAAATCCACCATAAAATCTAAATTTTGTTAACTTTGGTCTTAAAACTGTCGCGCCCATTTCTAAGGGTTTGTCATCTTATACAAAAATCTTACCGAGCAAACATTTTTACTGGGCGGGTATTCTACCAGAAGCCGCAATAAAACTTAAATTTTTGCAAATGTTTTTCGACACCTCAATGCTTTGTTCATTCTCTGTCGTACAAACAACTGAATTTGGCCGGCATTTGTAAAACATTGTAAGTTTTAAAAACGAAACACCATTCATCCATTTTTGACCGCCACTGTAAGTACATCACTGTTTTTATCTTTACTATATAAACTATATAGGTAAACCGAGGCTGCATACACAACAGATGTTTATTATTTTCTTTACATGACTAACTGATTCTGGTAAAAATTTACTGCAGTTTCTTTTGTAAAATTGTATTCAGGACGAAGGTTGTTAAGATCTACACACTTCTATTGACTGAAGATCACATTTCATATAAAAGACATGATGATTGTGTCCGCAGAATACAAACCCTCTGCAGCAGATTGCTTTTGTACTTAGGAAAATGAAAACTATAGAACATACATAAATCGAACTGCGGTCTACACATCCTTGTAAAAAAGGACGGCGCCTTCATGATATGATTACAGCATTACTTAACACTTATATACATACATACTTACTGGACTTTTTTGTTATAAAACATTTAAAATATATTAACAGTAAGTAATGAATCAAAGTTCGTATTCAAGTGGCCTCTACTAGATGAACTAGATGAGATATAAGTATCTGACACACCCTTTACGCCTATACATACATATGCATGTACGAAAATTTTCATAGTAAAGTGCATATTTTTCTCTCTAGAGTCTACAATTCTCTTCTTCACTGGTTGAAAAGTTGAAAATTATAAATCCTCAAGGGCTTAAAGCGCAATAGCTTGTATAAATATGTATTTACTTACATATATACATACATACATATATTGGTACATACATGCATGAGACCTTTGGAATGCAGGAATTTATGCATACGCGAGTTTCACAAACAAATGCTCATGTGTAGGTGTACATATTTAAGTATATACATACATATATATGTATTTCCAGCAATGCGGTCACGTACCACTGGCAATGAAAAAATTGCACACAGATTTTTTTAACGACATTGAAGAGTAAATTCAACTGCACTTCTTGCAGGCGCAAGGAAAATGGTAAGCGAAAATTTTAAATTTTTCCCTAAATTTAAATATTTAGATACTATTGGATTTGCAGTAGCTGTAAATTTATATCGATAAAAATTAGAGGTCGCAAATACAAGAAACTTATTTTTAAATTTTTGAAATTTTAAATTTTTAATTTAATGAAAAAGACATACTTATAGGCGATTCACAAGATGTCACAACAGTCATATTATCATAAAGCCATACATTTTAAAAGGACACCTTGTGAATCAACAAATTATGAAAAAAATGTCTATTCATGGCTTAAAAATACTTGACTGAAATTATTTTGAGCGGAAAATGCCGATTATTTTTATATTTTTAGGGACTTTTCCGTAATTTTTCAGATTTTTTTTGAACTTTTAAGAGATCTTTGCAAGTTTTTTATATTGTTTTGGGAATTTAGGGGATTTACAAGGAGCCTTTCGGGTTCTTGGCACTTTTTAGGGACTCGAGATTTCTTTGATTAATCTATGAAGTTTTTTTCAGGATTTCGCCAGATTTCCTCGGGATATTTCGAGACTGTTAGAGGATTTTTGAGAACCTTTCGTCATTTATCGAGTCGTTTTGGCACTTTTCGGCATCCTTCTTGTTTTTTTTTTTTGGAGTTTTTCGAAACTTCGCGGCACATTTTTAATATCTACGGATTTTTTTTGAGCTTTTGCGGAGTTTTTTTGCGATCTTTTGCGATCTTTTGGGAGCTATTTCGGGATTTTCAAGATATATTTTAAAATTTTCTGAAGTTATTTAGGATTTCGCCAGATTTTGACGGGTTCTTTCAGAACTTTTCGGGACATTTTGTCATATATCATAATTTTTGTTATTTTTCGTGACTTTTAGAGACATCTTCGAATTTATTTTCGGAAATTTGCGGAGTTTTCGGGATCACTTGTTTGAATGTTTTCGGAATTTTTTCAGTGCCTCACCGGATTATTTTCTGATCGTTCGGAACTTTTCGGGATTTTTTGGACTTTTTCAGCTTATGTATTTTGAAATATTTCGGAATTTTTTGGAACTTAAAATTTTAAATTTGCCATTTTATCAGATGCGAACTCAAATTTTTTTTTTAGATTAGTTTTAATTGGATTTTTTTATTTTATTTCAATATTCGTGAAATTGTCACACAGTCCAACGAGGAAAATATATGTTTTGATCTACTCCTAATGACAAGCGTCATACACACAACCGGCGACCAGCATTTTGCATTGTGTCTGGTCAAAACAGGATGTTTGGTATCGGATTTCATTAGCTGCACTAAATACTGCATAAGTACAAACCTACCTACCGAATGGCAGCCACTTGTGTCTGATCACATGATGTGCTCATATGTAAATATGTATATGTACATACATATGTATGCATGCACATTAGGATATGTGTGTGTGTGTAGTTGGTAGCGAGTTACTGATATTTATAAAAAATTGTTATTGTAATATGAAACTTTTGTGCAGTGAAAAAAAAGAAAAACTTATTGAAAAAATGTAAACAATGCACATATGCACATTTGTGTGTGTATGCATGTAAGTATGTGCAGTATTTATAAATAAAGTATCAGTAGCCACATTGGCTTATGAGATACATATGTATGCAGTTGCTTCAAGTGCTAAAACATTGAAATACCTAACTGAGTCACTTGCCGAGCGAAATGATGATAAGCAAAAGTTGATGGGAAGCGCTTAAAAACAAGAATACATAGTAGTTAGGTGACAGGTTGAGGCCGAGGTTTTGCTGCACTGACTTGATTTTTTCTAACATCTAAAGAACCCAAGAACTATCGCCACTTTTGAAAGGCAGACTTTTATGAGAAATATTGCGCATTTATACGCTTAAATTCCTAAGCTCTTAAACCGCTCCGTGCTCGAGTTAGAATTTTATTACTATTCGTTATAATTTGTTTACCAATAAAACGTGTCAAGCTCTTTTCCGTACAGGGTATACTATGTAGCTTACATTCTTCTTCTAGTTATCTTCGTACAAACTTTTTTATCAGGCTCTCTTTTGTTTATAATTTATTATCTTGTTTACTTGGCAAAAATATCAACTGCAGCGCATTTATATTTGACCGTGAAATTTAGTTATGTTCCCTTTTAAAAAGATTACATTTTTAAGCGTTTTTTTTTGAAGCTTTCATATTGTGGATTTATTAAAATGCGACTTTCTTTAGAATTTTGCTTTCGGCAGCCTTTGCTGATTACCGTGCATTGCATGCATGAATACTTACATACATATGTATGTGAAATAAAATTTTACAAATATTGCAACATATTGCTGTTGGCATTTGAGGCAAGCATAAACACACATACTTACATACATAGTATATTTTAGCCGCTTATCTGCATTCCCGAATTTTACTTTTTAACCGAGACTTTGCTATGCTTTTTGCTGGCTGCCTGACGTTGTTTGATGTTACTTATTTTTTAATTTTTTTTTTGTTTTTGTCAGTCTGTTAGGTTTCATTTAAAAAATTGTTACTTTTTTTGCGCAGTGTCCGTCTGCTTTTAATCAAGTTATATATTATTTTATGTTTCTTTCTTTTGTAAAAGTTTTAAAATTTTAATCACTGCTTTTTTTTGCTGTTTCTTTTGCTTGTTTTGTCTACACCCTGCAGCTGTTATCAATATGCATGTATGCATGTTTGTATGTATGTAAGTATGCATATCGGCGACGCAGCCATTTACGTCAGCAACGGAATCAGTCTGCGTAGTCTGGCAGTTAAAATAAAGCTTTAATTGCGCTTTTTGTGGGCATTTTTTTCAAGTATTTTTTTTTTAGCGTTTAACTTCATAAAGTTTGATTTAAAAACTCAGATGCTGGGTGGCTGTTTTGTAGGGTACTCAATTGTAGTATTTGTATGGGAATGGGTACATTGAGGATCAAGTGTCAACCAATTCAGAGAAGAGAGCTCTTATATATATTAAAAAAAAAAATTATAATAAATATGCTTGCTAGATATAAAAAAAAAATAAATGATCAGCTCAAAAATTCCATTGAGAAGCTCTGGACCGTTCTCGTTATTTTTTAGGGAAACCTATGTGACGACTTTAATGTATTGCAAACTCGGCAACGACAGTTTGGCGCCAAGTTCACTGTCAAACGCCGCCCTTCTATTTTAAAGAGGCAGTGTGAATTTTCGAAAATCTCTACGCAGCACTAACTCTGTCATCAGAAAAGTGCCAATGACCGTTATTTTAACCAAAAAGTGTACATAAAAGCATATAACTGTAGCTAAAAGAATTGTTTTCGTTTTTATATGTATTACGGTGGTCTCTAAAATATCAACATCAAAATTTTGCTTTGGGTAACCCTTTATTTTGTGCTGCGTACAAAACAAAAACAGCCACGAAAATCTCAAAATTAAAAAAAATGTATTTAAAATTAAATCAAATAAATTTCGGGTTAAAAAACTTTTTTTTCTCAAGAATTGGACATAAAATTGACTTGGAATCTGATAAATTTGACATATTATTGAAAGTTATTCATATTTTAAAGAAGTTAAATTTTTTCAAACTCTGGTAGGGACCTCAAACTTTTTATACATTTTGAGTTTTTCGTTGATGCCTTAATTTTGTACTTAGAAAAAAAAATAAAGGGTGTGAGGTTTAAGAAGATTTTAGTTTGGCAATACTTTTGAAAGGCAATTTCAAAAATGAGAGTTCAAATGTAAGACCTTACCTGTATATATGTGATAAAGTTATATTTTTGTTTTTTAATTAAGAACTTTTTTCATCGCTATAGAGTAATTTGAAATTTGATGGAATTAAAAACTTGCACTATGTCAGACCGCTCTTCACTGGCACTTGGATCTTATAACTCTGACTAACATTTGGAATATTTTTTAAGTTTTTGAAATAAAGATTTGGGCGTTTTAGTTTTAACGCCATGCGGGTTCACTAGTATTTTTTATTTCGCCAACGTTTACTCTTTACGTTGTCTGATAATTATTAGTTATTTCACTCCTCTTCCTTTATTTTCATAATTTTTATCTTCTCCATCTCCGTCGCCGTTTTCGTCAATATTTTTATCGTATAACGTTTATCATACAACGTCAAAAAATAAACCTTGGATTATAGCTCTTATCGGTGAAATAAAAAAAAAAATTTTAATCGAGAGATATTCGAGATAACAGTTATTTTTGGGCCCTGGTGAAAAATGATCAAAAAATAAATAAAACAACAAAACGACGATTATTCAATACCGAAAAAGAGAAAAAAAAAATAAATCTTGGAATTAAACGGTTATTTTCGATCTCTGATTGGGGTCAAGGTGTGCGGTGGTCTATGTTTTTTTCTATTATTCAGTGCCATCCTGAGATTTGTAGGGTATTTGCTGCATGCCCGCCGGGTTGGCTAGTTTCATCATACAATACTTTGAAAATGTTTTTGCTTACAGCTGATTTATTTTTTCTAATCAATCCTGCAGCATTAGGTTTCTTTACTCAGTTTAGTATGAAGGAAAGTTAGCTCAAAGCTGCAAAAAAGTTCGCACTATTCCCACTGAAGTAAAGTTTTTAAATAGACTTTGGATTGTCTTAGAAAAAAAATATATTGCGGTCAATTCCTCAACCGACCAATCAACAATCTACAAAAAAAGTACTATGTATACAATTGAGTTGAGCAAATATAAAAGTCACAACGAGATGCGGTCGAATTTCTTTTAAGTATTTCCCTTGTGGACAAGCTAGCTTAACTTCAAAAGCCAATAAATGTATTCTATATACATACATACTTGCCAGACGACAAAATACCCAGTAAACCACACACACACTCACACTCGCATACAAATACATAATTGGTAATGGCTTGCACGTGCCAGACACTTTTGCGAATTTTACTGCTTAGCCTAATGGCATATCTGTCTGCTCTAAAAAGTCACCAACAAACCAATATTACCAACGCCAACCACATCCAGCTTAGTTAAATATATGGCACACACTAATACTCAATGCTGGCACAACATGTTTTTACTTGCGACCTGCATATTCAGCATTTTAAGTATATGTTGTTTGACATTTTGGAGCGCACGTAAACGCACGGCTACATCTTCGAAGTTTTTATGTACTTCATTTGCTTTTATTTGATTTTACACACCACTATGTTGTTCAAAGTTTCTGCAACGGCGGCTGCGGCGTCGGCGTCGGCGTCAATTGGTGCGGGCGACTTAAGAGCGCCACACACACGCACTTAAGTATTTACCTATGCATTCAGCTTATGTTTGGCTGTGTGTTGCAGCGTGACGCGTCATTTCGGCCTCTTTATTTTGTTCGCGCTCTTCCTCACATTTTGGCTATCGACACTTAGCTGCTTACAAGTAAGCGAAAGTCCTTGAAGTCTTCGGTAGACGATTCAAATTACTTCCACTTAAGCTGTGTGTGTGTGTGAGTTGAGTATGAAATTCTACCCAGCTGAGTTACGTAGTATAATTTAGGCTGCTTCCAATGTTGCCAGAGTCAATTTGCAAGTCAATTTTTCAGAAAAAAAGGAGACGACGAAGGAGCAGTGTTTTCTGATTTGAAACAATGTGGAAATGTGGAAAGAATATTTTTCCTAATTAATTACAAAAAAAAAGAAATAAAATAGAAGTTCCAACCCTTTCTGGGATTTTAAGAGTTAAAGTTTTCTTAAAAAAAATGCTTCAGGAGGTACTAAATTTAAGGTACCGAATCAAATGCTCAAAAAATCAGCAAAGCAGTTTACAAAAATAGTGAAACTGAATTTCATTAAAACAAAATGGGCTGTTTAATAAAATTAAAATTTTTTTTTTTTAACCAATTTTGAAGCTCACAATTTTTTGGTTGAAACACATTTTTTTTCCGGAAATTTACATACAGTTTTTTAATAAGGAAATCTGGCAACACTAGCTGCTCAAAAGCCCTCTCTATCTCTCTCTTTTTCTCTGTTTTCCTGGCACTCTCTCCCATTCTTTTACTTGTTCCTTCTGCGCCTTTGTATTTGTGTCTGCGATTATGCAACGTAGGCGTAGGAAATTTATGCAACTACCGCAATGTAGACATCAACGGCGCGACGCTTTGTTGGCTTTTCATTTCCTAAATTGTTTCTCGTTTTTGTGTTTTTTTTTTGCTGTCATGTCTGTCGCATAATCGCTTAAGGATATTCTAACTCACGAAGGCACACAAGGCTTGTCTGTGCCAATTCTTATCCACATCAATGCGGCTGCTGTCGCCATCACAATCAAGTCGGATTATTTTTGTGTGCCGAAAATTGGTAGTATGCATGTATGCATGTATGCTTATCCTGAACGCTGCAAGGTTTCGCGTAAGTCGCTGCAAGTAAATATTTTATTGCTCGAAGATATTTAAGTTTTAGTTGGTTATGCCTTTTTGCGTTAATCTATGCTAGGCATGTTTGCCTTTTTGGCATAACAAAGTTTTGCGTAGAATAATAATTCAGCAGCACTTTTTCAAGCAATTTAACTCACTTTTAGTCATGCACACACTTCAAACGCGCTCTCTGCTGCCACCTGCAAGTGATGTGCATACACGTTTCTTCCTTCGTTAGGTTTTCGCATTCTTTCTTTGCGCTCTTTATCGTTTCCAAGGCTGTGCTTAGGTTGAAGGTGCCTACTTTTGCTCTATGAAATTTTTTGCCTCATACATTATTAAACCATTATTCTTCCCATCTCCATCCATTCTACTCAAATTTAACTCAAGTTTCTTTGCTTTGTTTATTCGATTTTATTTTATTTGTTTGCTTTGCCTTAAGTACTTTTAAAATTTTCATTCAAGGACGTCTCCAGTCTGGCAGTCTGGCAGCCTGCATATCTCATTTCCTGGTATTGCTTATAAGGATATTAATTTTTTCTTTTATTTTGCGTATGCGCTTTGAAATTTAAGTTGCTCGAAGTGGATTGAAAATGACGCCTGAATACTTATTTAGATGGCTGTCGTTTAGGTAACCCTTTGGCAAACTTTTTCGGTTAAGTACCTAAATGATGTGCGTAGGTCTCTTCAAATTGGTACATATGTATGTACATGTGGAATCTACATTGTAGACAGATATATGTATATTCCATTCAGACATATGTAAATATGATACGCGCATGTAGGTGTAACGCCATTAGATTGATTGTATTTTTTGAGAAAATATGCAAATCTTTTTAGCAAAAAAAAAATGCTAAAAGTTCGGCGTAAGAAAATACAAAAAAAAAATATATATATATTAGAGCATACACATACATACTAAAGGTACAGTTACACACATTTGTAATTATGGCTGTGCGAAGCTTGTCCCACTGCTAAACAGTCTTCTTACGCAGCTGCTTATATCTGAGTGGTCTGATTTTTTATATATATACACTTATTGTGGCTCACATTTCAATTATCTCCCTTAGATACAGCATGCAATCAAAATATGCTAGCTTTTGTAGGAAAAGTACCGAGCTCAGTTTTAATGATGAAATACGATGACTACTCAATGTTACTCATACGCACTGTGGCACATGCTGTACCACATGTTGAACATATGGATATCAATATGAGGATATTTATTGGCTTTAATAAAAAAAAAAAAACAAAAAAATGAATTGAAAGATGAAAAAAATACTTAATATAAACATGATTTAAAAGAAAGCTTAGGTTACAGTTGGGGCACTTTAGATGATATTTTTCCGCCACAGCAAACTGAGTGTCCTATTGTGACAATACATATATTGTTTTTTAGGCCAAGCACAGCAGTTATAGAGCCCTCGATAAGCGCAGAAACCACCAATAGGCAGCAACCCCTGAGAAGAGCTTCTGATAGCCGAACGGCAATCGGAGTGCTTCGCAAATGGTCGCATAAGATCACTTCGTCATCAAGGTAATTTTTTTTTGAATGTCACAACTTTATCGCAGGTAACTTCATAGCCAGATAAGAGGCGCTTGAGGAGTTGCCACAGAATAAAGAGACTGCTAAGAGAGCTAATCGAAGGCTGAGGTTTTCTACTTTGGAATGCACGGTCACTAGGCACTTTTGGGTCACGGCTAAACCGGCGCACAGTGGGCGAGCCCCATATAAAGTATGGAAAAGAGTACAAATCGTGCAGCGATTTTTCTATAATTTTGTATCTGTAGTATTTTTGCTTAGAAATGAAGAAATCTGAAAAATTTAATCGATTGGCAAACTGCCACACCCACTACACCTGGGGCGGATATGCTAAATTTTATCCGACTTTGAAGAAATTCGGTTTGTAACTTAGTTTTAGCCAAAAAGATTTAAATCTGTAAGATGATCAAAATCAGCCGACTGCCACGCCTACCAGCTATAAAAACCAATATTTTTTAAACCGTATAATATCACATATCTGCGTCCTAATGTAGTGGGCGTGAAAGTGCACCAATCTATGTACATACATCATCAGCCATTTCTAGAGAATAGCACTACATATCTGTTTTTGTGAAGCGCCCATCGGCATTACTCTACAACTCTAAAACCCTCTCGACTTACGAAATATGAATGCTGCTTTTCTAATTTTAATATCTCTTCATTTAATCACACCCTAGAATATTTCCATACATATGGAAGAGTTTAACAGCTGCTACTCGGTGTTAAGGTAATTTCATTAAATAGGTAACTTAAGTCTGCAGACTAATTTATTGTTAGCAAAAGCCAGACGTTAATAAACACTCAGTCATACATGCATGCATGTTTGTGCAATGCAATAAATATTTGAATATATGCGAATTACCGCAAGGAGCTATTAAGTCGAATATTAAAGTAGGCACATGCATACATACATACGTTTATAAGCTTTAATTTGCAAATTTACGCTCTGTGTTTGTACGTACATTTTAAAAACATTTTAGACTAAGTAAAGTGCTGCATCTTCTGTTGTGGATATTTGGACGGAGCGGGGACGCATCCGTGAGTAAGTGTGGTAATTTCCATTTTGAACTATAAATTTTATATCATTGGGTCCTAACTAATGAACAGTTAGGAAATAGTAATTCAGATCCAAGCTGATCAGTAGCAAAAGATAGCGAGCCGTGATAGTGTACGAATTCGAGAATTGGGTCGTAGAGACGCACGCGTAAGACAAGCCGAAGCGGCAGTAGCCGGCAGTGGGTGAAGGAATTCCCACCACGATTCAAGGCCAAAAATCCAGGAGATAAGTAAGTAAGTAAAATGTAGAAGGCCAGCCGCAGCTTCGAAAGAAGCCAGGTTGAAGTATGGAAAAGGCTGGCAATTTGCAGCTACTGCAGCAGATTAAAAACAAAATTTCTTTGCGAGCGCCTTGGAAAATACGCAATTAGCCATTTTGAAAGCATTAAAAGTTATTAAAATGAAATAGCTAAGTAATTGCTAAAAAGTCAGGAGTTTGGAGAGCTGTTTTTCAGTTCACGTTGCTGTAAAAAAACTCTTTATACCACAGTAGAGCCACGATCAACAGTTTTGTTTTAACTCTCTGTACTTTTATATCGTGCTGGGTTAGATGGAAAGCTCTCTATGAATAACAAAGCATTCTGCAATTCTGATTTTTAGGTAAAATAGCAACGATCATATGAAGCATTTACACTCAGCTTTCTATATACATATATAGTTTACATATATAAATGCGAGTAGAATAAAGCCTCTATTTACACATCGCTGCTTTATTTAACCAAAAAAACCCTCGAAAAAAAATTTTAAGCCTTTTTGCGTAAAAGCTTTCAATAATATCTCTGCTATCTCTCTACGAATAACCAAGCCTTATGCAATTTTAATTTGTATATCAAATAGTAGCGATCAGAGCGAGCTTTTACCCTGAGCTTTCTATACACATATTTTGCAGAACACGAGAGTAGAGTAAATGATCTCTTTGTCCATCACTGCTTCATGTTACCAAAATAAAGTCCTGGGAAGAAAAGTTTTAAAGCTTTCTTTAGTAAAAGCTTTCAATGATCTTCTCATATTATGAATCAGTCGGAAAACAGCTTTTTAAGTATTCCGCTAATATATGTGTGTAGATTTGTGGTGGGCATCGCTTTGCACTTATGCTGAGCTTTTTTAAGCATTTTATAATCTACAGAACGCTTTTGAAGCTTTAACTGGGAGATATGTCTTGTCCATGACCACTGTAGATCAGTGATAGGCACTGCCTTAGATGCGGACAGAGTTTTTTGGGCTTTCTATATACATATACATATTTTTCATATTCATGCAAATCGTAAAAGCTCTCTTTGCCTATTACTTATGTAGATACATAAGTCTTATGTGTATGTTTATGTAGATCAGTGAAGATCTCGCTCATATAAAATCTATATAAAGCTTTAAAAAGCTTCTTCCGGGGAATGTGCTTTGACCGTAACTAATGCAGATGCATATTAAAACTTTTCATATACGTAATTAATGAGAAACACAGCAAAGAAGACATTTACAAAATACATATTTATCTAATCGAATTACATACGCATGCTCATACATATATATGTGAACATGTACTTGTGCAATCTATAGGTTAAAATGGCGCCCGCAACATGTTATCTATGTGTGTCAAACGCAAGGGCAGACGCATAAATTCATTAATAAAAGGCTTTTAAAGGCGTTGTTTCGTAGAAAATAGAGCATACCACGAGTTTGCAATTTGCACAAATATCCAGACAGCAAACAAACATGCATGCCTATGTACATATGTACATACATATTTATGTATTGTATATATCTATGTAGGCGTATAGACGCCGTAATAAACACACCAAAGTAAACAATTAAAGGACACTTACATATGTACGTAATATGTATTTGGCAAACACTGTACAAGTGTTCATACATGTATGTATGTATGTATATGCATAAATATTAAATGTCAACTTATACATAGATATGTAGGTGGATTATAACGACAATAGACGGCATAGAAACATATAAATGTAGGTATGCTTGACTGTTTGTTTGATTCAAGTTGCAGATATGCAGACAAAAATTTTCCATTTCACTGAATGTCCTTAAACTAAGAAGGGAACCTACAAATGCTGGTACATACTTATGTATGCACAAGCATAATTTCATACAGTTAATGGCCCTAAAGAATGCTTATTTGCATAGAGTTCACCTTAAACGCACAGACATATGTATGTACATTTGATCATACATAGGTATGTATGTAGGTACATATACATTTCGTAGTCACAAATGTTATCCATGTCTGGGTATCCCTTTGAGCATCCCATCATTTCGGTCTAACACATTTTCCAATTCACTTAGCAAAGGAGCGCTGACGCACAAAAAACAGTCACCGTCACAGTCGCTATGCAAATACTTTTTATTTTATTTTTTTTTTGTTGATCTTCTTCTCTCTCGTGCTCGTTTGTCTGTGAATAAAGCCATTAACGTAGAACAAAAGAGGAAATTGAAACATTAAAATTTTATTGTTTGCCAAATTTGACTAAGAATTGCACTTTGCTATTATAATTCCAATTGTTATTGTAGCGACAGTTGTGGGCAAATATTAAGTATGTGTATACATACATATTTATGTATGTATTTATGAATTTTCCAAGTCACGCGCACCCATTCAAGTAAATATACAGTGCCGGCAATTTGAATAGTTTCGAATAATTTTTTTTTAATAAAAATATAGCAAATTCTACAGCAAAAACCACGTAAATACGATTTTCAAACTTTATACAAGTTATGATAATTCAACAAACTTTCATACAAATTTTAAACTTTTTTAAAAACTTGAAACTCTCAACTTAATATAATAAAATTGAACGTATTCTAAAATTGCATAATCAAAAGAACCGATATTTTTTTAAGTTTGCAATTTTGTTGAAAATTTGTTGAATTCTTATAAATTTTTTAGAAAATTTGAAAATTGGTCTTACGTTATTTTTGCCATAGAATATGCTACATTAAAAAAAAAAAGTATTGAAATTAAATAAACAAACGGAAAACTGTCAATTCTGAAGATCAAAAAGAAGCGCTATTTAAGTGGCCAGCACTGTAAAAGCATGTACGTGCTGAAAAGGCATTGCGTATGACTATTGTTGATAAAGAATTTGCATTAAGTTTATGGTCAAGTAGCATTTTAGTAACAGTTCTGGCTTTAACTGTACTTTAACTATATAAGATAGTCTGAGATATTTTATAGGCCATTAGGCAGGGTAAAAGCTTTTCTTATTATTGGAGAGCGTACGTTTTACGAATAAACAGGTAAAGTGAATTGGGTAACAAGAAATAGCGTTTTCAAAGCATTTGAGAGGGGGGGGTCTGCTACTTAGTTTG
Source organism: Rhagoletis pomonella (assembly GCF_013731165.1). Classification (NCBI taxonomy): domain Eukaryota; kingdom Metazoa; phylum Arthropoda; class Insecta; order Diptera; family Tephritidae; genus Rhagoletis; species Rhagoletis pomonella. The sequence goes on from NW_023458565.1 coordinate 24,116,598, forward strand.
GTTGTGGTTGGTTTGATTGGAAGATTAATAAAACGGGTGCAAGAATTTGATGCCGCCGCATTAAGTTAAATTATTAAATGAAATATTTGATTTGTTTTTCGTACGATTAAGATGACATACATTCATTTATGGAGGATTATTACTATACCAAATGCTAAAATTTGAGTCTTATTCCGGTCGCATTTCAGGATTTCAATTTTTTTTTTTGACGTGCTCTAATATGTATGTATGTAATGAGGTGATGAAAGATGAAAATTATGCGTTCTTTTTGAACGAAATATTAAAACTTTATTTTTTTTACTGTTTTTTATATTTTATTTTATTTTATTTTATTTTATTTAGTTTTATTTTATTTTAGTTTATTTAATTTAATTTAGTTTAATTTTATTTTATTTTATGTTATTTTATTTTATTTTATTATTAATTTTTTTTTGTTAAAAAATGGCCAGCATTTGGCTATCAACTATGATATAAAATTTTCCAATGTATATAAACAAAAACTCTGGTATTAAGAAAATATAAAAGTTCTCGCGATATAACAAAATTAAGAGGTCACAAGTGAAAAAAATGTGTATCTATGGAGCATTTTCGTATGGAAGATTTGACAACAACGAGTTGTTTTGTTTTATTGTACAAATTGCAATTGTCTGAATACCCTTACTAAGTTTACATTAAACACACTTATAACACCGCATTACAGTAAATTTTAAGCACAAAAAAAAATATATACATATATTCGCGAAATTTGGTACCAAAATTGTAAAATTGCGTTTTTAGTTTTTCTCTCTGGCGTCAGAATTTTTTAAATGTACTTTGAAGTTTCAAATGTGGAATAACAATATGACTATCAAATAAAAGAGAAAATTCTGTAGAATTAAAAATATAATAAACTTTTTTTTGTGCAAAATATATTTTTGAAATTTTATTCATGAATATCCATAAAAATTTGCGATATTTATTAAAAAAAATTATATGCCAAGAGCTAATATACATACGACCACATCCTAGAATTTCGTCCTTCTAACTTTATGAGCTTAAAAAATAAAATTAAGTTGGAGGGTATTTCCAATAACTACTCGTAAACTAAAAAGCTTTATTTTTTTATTCTACAGATTTTCTCTTTAATTTGGTACCCATAATTTTTTGAATTAAGCATCTCTTTGAAATTTCAAAGTACTGACATCAGAGAAAAAAACTGAAAACGCAGTTTTACTATTTCTGACCCATAGCTTCAAGAGTAAATTGGCTGTTTCGTGTTTTTTTTTTTATTTTTTTCATTTTTGTTGCACGGTGTAATATTATATTTTCCATAAATTTCATATTTAGTTAAACTTACGGGTACAGGATTGTCCGGCTCAGTGTGCAGAAGTGTTTGATCTTCGGGCAACAGTGGAATTGGTAATGTTAGAGCGACAGTGGCACGACGTTTTAGCGCCGTGACACGATAACAATTTATGACAACAATCAAAACGCTGATGCATGCGACGCCCAAAGAAATGCCAACTGCAATCAATAATATACGACCTGCAAAGGTAAAAATAAAAACGAAAGAAAAGTTGTTAAATATATATATATGTACAAAGAAAGTAATTTGTCACTATACTATATTATTTTGTTTTTTCGTTATTTAAAAAAATAATATACTGTTTATAAATAAAATAAATTATAATGCCGCATTTACATTAGGCATCAAATGATATGCAATTTAATGACAAATTTGTGCATTAAAAAATTAGAAAAGCTGTCATTAAATTCGTTTTAAACGGCACGCACATTTTTCGCCATTTAAATGCTAAGTGGAAATACGGTATAAGTAAAAAAATTTCAAGATTTGGTTTTCGGTGTTCTTTTAATAGTAGTCATTCGCGCAGCAGTACTCAAATTGAATTAAAAAAATGTTACTCCATCGATATCGGTAACCTGAATAGGTCCACATATATATTTCTCAGGTGTAAGCATTTATTTATTTTTTTTTTTGTTTTTTATAAAGGAAACATTAATTTGCCTCATTGACTTAATCGACGTGCAACATTGTCGCTAATCGCACCATTAAAGAAAACATTTATGACAAATGCACAAATTGCGCAAAAACCTACAACGATTACAAAAAAATATATATATCATTTAGCATTTGCTGCAAACAACACTCTTGCACTGTTACATTGTTGTTAATCTTTCGCTTAGCCACTGTAGCGTGTTGCGTGTTTGTTACCAAGCGAACATCTCGTCTAACCGTCGCCTATTTGTTTGCAACTTTGTGGGCGAGTGAATGCAAAGGCCTTGAGACGCCTTGCTCAAGCGTGGCGTGCACGACGCCAGACAGAAGGGCTAGACAGCTCGGCATGCCAGCTACCGTGTCAACACAGAGAGAGAGAGAGGGAAAAAAAGAGGAAAAACAATAGCCCACAAAAGCACGTAAATACATATTGGGCAAAAGGAAAAACGACACTAAAAATACCTACATACATACATACACTGGCGGCAGAAATAATAGATTCGCCTTACTTTGAAGAGTTTTGGCTATTATTCTTTGATTTATTTTATGTTTAATATTTTTTTAATATAAAAGCCTAACTAGCTATATAGCAAACACCGTATAAATCCCCTTTTCAAATTTAAAATAAAAATTATAAAAATTCGACAAATTTTCACCAAGTTTTGTAAACTTTTTATTCAGAATTTTTAGAAAAATTTTTTGTATGCAGTTTTATAGCCCATTCAATTTTAGTGCAATAAATTTTTGAATTTTTTTTTTTGTTTGTTTAAAAATTTGGTGAAAACTTGTCGAATTTTTATAATTTTCGTATAAAGTTTGAAAAGGCGATTTATATGCTGTTTGTTGTACAGCTAGCCAGGCTTTTATAAAAAAATATTAAACATAAAATAAACTAAATAAATATAGCCAAACTTCTTAAAAGTTCGACGAGTCCATTATTTTTACCGCCAGTGTACATATTTATATAGAAAAGAATGATAAAAATAAACCAGTTGCTAACTCGCTGCTTGCCACTTAGCCGCAATCGCTCGCGACTTCGCCGAGCGCGCCAAATAAATACACTGCATTCATCAGTTAATTTTAATTACCATTTTCATTATTCTTGCGCGCTGCAATAAATATTTTTTTCATCATTGCGAAAGCGTGCACATATGTACGAACATATGTTTACATATACATGCTTTTCATAGACACCTAAGTATAATAAATACTGAAAACTGCAAAAAAATTGTGCTCAATATTTATTTTACAATTTAATTTTAATTTTTATTTTTCACTTTACCACTGCAAATTGCATGTAATCAGTTATGATTTTAAACAATGCAGAATGCAGCTGCAATGGCAGAACGATGGCGCAGCGCAGCGCAACGCGAGACGCTGTTACGCTTGACTGTTGGAGCTGTTGGCTGCTAGCTGTTGGTTGGCGTGTTGACAGCAACATTTGACACCCGCAATTGACACCTCATGCATCAACAGCTGCCGCAAGTGTGTTGGCAATGATGTTGAATATATATGTTTGTATAAATGCTACATACTAAGATATACTTTTGCAACTTTGTATGACACCTACTGTATTTGTTGCTGCTATTCTATGGCTATGTTGGTGCTTTTGTGTGGATTGCATTTCCAGTTGCTTGACATTTTGAAATTAATGACACGAATCTGATTTATGACTTAGATTATGTACAGCAAACTATGATTAAAGTGTGCTATTTTTAGTTACACATTTACATACATACATACTTGAATGGCAATTTAGTGTGAAAGTGATATTTGGAGCGACAAAAAGACAAATTAAGCATTAAATTGAAATTAAACACAAATTTTTTACTCCGTAAAACTTAGCCGGTATATATAATTTTTGATTGATATTTTTGTTTAGAGCCAGTTTTTTTTTAAAGAGGATTTATTAAATTTCTTACTAGTAACTAGTAATGGCTAAGAAGTCATTGTATTCTTTTAATAATTGTGAAGGAAAAATACTTGCCATTGACCATTGAATATGTTTTCATACATTTGCGCGATTTTTCCCGCATTCAGTAATGAACAGTTAGAAATAAGTACATGGCAATTACACAGATTCATAAATTCATCAGATTTGCTTTTCGAAGGAATAAAAATATTGTCCGCATAGCAGCTAGACGGGCCAAAAAAAAGAGTTGTTGATTGTGCTGATTGTTGGTGTTGAATACGCACTACGGAGACTAGCACGGCAATTCTAGCAGCAATCTTGAAAGATTTTTTCTGTTGTTTTTCGATAGAATAATTAAAAGGATTGCAAACGGGGAGGTCTTAGCGTTATTCTGTGTCTTTTAGCAAAAAGTTTTATAAAAATTTAATTAAATAAAATATTATAATTTTTCTTTTTACAACAATAAAAACTAAAAATTAAAACAAAATTTAAAAAATAAATTAATAAAAGGAAAAAAGGGTTCTAAAAATGAAATGAAATTAAAAAACATATATTTTTCTTTTTGAAACAATAAATGCTAAAAGTTGAAATACAAAAAAAAAATAATAATTTAAAAAAAGAAAAAAATGAGTGCCTAAAAAATAACTGAAATTAAAAACAAAAAAATATTTTTCTTTATAAAACAAATTAAATAGACAAATTAATTTTAAAGAAAAGAAAAAAGTAAGCTTCTAAAAATTAATTGAAATTAAAAAAAAAAATCTTTAAATTAAGTGAAGAAAAAAAATTATAAAAAAGGAAAAACTAGAAAAAGTTTCGATAAATTAAATGAAATTAAAAACAATCAAATCTAAAAATTAAAGCAAAATTACATTAAAAACAGGGAAAAATTTAATCAGAAATAAGAAAAAATTCTGCTGCTCGAGGATTCTAACCACGGATCTCTCGAATGGAACGTCAGTGCAAAATGATATACTACATACCTCTCCTTTTGCAACATGTATCCTCAAGTGCTTTCAATCAAAAGAGCTTTTTACAATGAAATTTTGCAAGGGAGCTTTGTTTTAAGACTTTCGTGCTAAACAAAATATTTCAAATTATCTAGTCTACTGTCTTTCAATTGGCTAGCAAAAGAAGGGCAGCTATTTCAGCCCGAATTGCACTGCAGAATACAAAATGTATTACTGCAACTCTGGTTAACTTTAGATAAAAGAAAGCGAGCCATTTTTGACTCCCCAAAGAGACTTTCATAATGGCGGTGTCAATGGATTTTTTTAATATTTATATTGTGGAGTAATCGTAATAATTGTTTGGCAAAAGTTTAGTGATTTTTGGCGAGCCTTTATTTACTGTCCATTAGGGTGGTACATTCGAGTTATAAGAACTGTGATCTGGTAGGTAAGTACTAGAACGGAGGGCGGAAGGTCAATGAACTTTGCAACAACAAGAACATCGATGTGTGATATACACATTAAAAGCCGACTGTAAATGTCGAAGAGGTGACGAAAAATTTAAACTTTTTCGAAATTTCTTGGCAAAAAATCATTTAGTTTCTAAGGTGTACGGCGAAATTTTATTTTTTCTGGTACGGTATAATTTATATGAATGCATTTTCCCGACCTAGATCAGGCTTCGCCTCTGTACTTTGTTTGAGGACACTACACAATAGGTCAAACGATCACTTTTACTGTGCAAAATTCTAAAATTGGAAGTGCTGTTTTACGATTTGAATTGTTGCATTTATATTGGAAATAGTTAAGAACAGTGCCTGGCCTACGTCCTTGTTAAAAATAAAGTAAAGCTACACAGTAATGATATTTTTGCGTTGCCTTAATTGAAAAAAAAAATCATGAAATGACACATGTTACTTTAAAAATGTTGGATTATTTTGAAATTGTAATATTCTATATGCTTTTAAAATTTTGGCTCCTTGTCACCTTTTTAAAATTCTAAGCAATATAGTTATCGATGCATGTATCATAAGTTTTTTTTTACATAGAATAAGGGAATTCAACCAAATGTTTAAATAAATATAAGCAGACAAAAATTACACTTTATAAATGCTAACTTTGACACTTTTGATCAACAAAAAATTACAGAATTTTAAATATTTTTAATGCGTTTTTGCGGTTTGGTTCGCATGAAAGCTATGTATGTGTTAAAATAAACCGAGTACTCCCATTTTTTGGATGTTTAGTAAATATTATCACTAACATTAGGGCAAAATTTCGGATTGATATGTTCGTCGCTTCACTTTTTACGGCCTTTTTTAGGCGTTTTTTGAGGTTAGCTTTGTATGGGTGGTATGCTTTGAAATAAACCGACTACGCCCAATATTTGAGAGTCACACATAACATTATTACAGGCATATGGACAAAATTTCGGAGTCATATATTCATCGATGCACTTTTTATGGCATTCTTCAGACATTTTTGGGGTTAGGTTTATATGGGAGGTATGCTTTAAAGTAAATGGATTACGCCCATTTTTTTGGAGTTCATATATAATGTTATTAAAAAAAATATGGACACATTTTCGGACTCATATATTCATCGGTGCACTTTTTGTGGCATTTTTGAAAATTTCGAGGTTAGGTTTATATGGGAGGTATGCATTAAAACAAGTCGTTTTTTTTCCTGTTTTTTATCTATGTCGATTTTGTAATTTTTTTCCAAAAAAATATGGATGGGACTGTGCGACTTTGTTTTTCAAAATAAGTATTGTGGGACGTCTGTATACTTGCGATCTTTAGCAGCGTACACTTTTCACTTACTAATGGTAGTTTGTCACTTCAAAGCCACGCACTTTGCAAAACGTGCAGATATACGAGTATATAGTACATATGTATGTACATACAAGCTTGATTAAAAATAAACGCACTATAATTTCAAGCTGGCAAACTTTTTTAGCTTGTTCCTAGTGGCCGACGGCTTTTCGTCATGAAGTTGTTTGAACAAGTTTACTATCACATTGAATAGCGGCGCCTTTTATTAATTTGCATTGTATATTATACGAGTAGATAGCATATCTATATATGTATATACTTGTACTTTTGCACTGACGTTCAGATGCGCACTAATTTGAGCGATAACTGCAAATTACCACTCCAAGAAAACACTTTGCACTATTTAGACTTTGAATCCCTTGAAGATCTGCAATTTCCGGCCTAATGATAATATTATTTAATTTCCCATATCAGCGATTCATTATAAGTATCACGTACAACATACATATGTACATACATCACTTGAAGTACACTGAAGTGGTGGGCTAACAAACGATTTTATTTTCTGCGAAAAAGCATGATTTGTTTTTTATTAAGTCACACATTTGACACTAATTCCATAGCCAGACACCATCACGTACATATGTACATATGTATGTACACTCCAAACACAGTTGACGGAATTTCACTAGAGATTTTCAACTAAGCACACACACACTCTTATTTGCATTAACTTGCTCGTGTGTGTGCGTGCGTGCATGAGTTGCTGGGCAATACCCACATCGATAACTAGATATGTACATACATATGTATGTGTTACATCACTTTTAGTAATTACCAAAATGCGCAGCCTAAATATCTATGTAGTATTTTATGTGTTTCCGTCTTTGCGCCAGCGTCTCTAAAAGTGTTCGCGAGTATTAAAAATAAAAATCGCGCTTCTAAATTTAACCGTCACGCGAATACTTGATTCAAAAGAAATTACACTCAACGCTTCACTTTGCCGACTGTTGCCGTTCAGCAAGTATGTTTGTACTTTTATATGTTTTTGCCCATTTGCTTTTGTGGTTTTGTGCTTTTCTTTCGCTTTATTTTCACACAACTTCATGGAATTCTCCAAGTGGATACTCACTTGAATTTATTGCTCGCGCCGCGAATGCAGCAGCGAAAATTACTCAATAGCTAAACATGTTTATTGGAGAAAGGGGCGTACTGTCGGCTGGGTGCGGTGTGTGCGGTGGCTATAAGGCTAGACAAGTAGACAGCCAGACAGATAGGTAAATACGGACATGACTTATAATGCACCAGAGATAGCAGCAACAACGACGGAGCAGCGACGGAGCAGCGACAATGGCGACATACTACAAGCAAACAATTGATTGGCTGCCGCCGACTTCGGTGACGCGCTGAATCGGCGCAATGGCAAATACAGATAACGAGTCGGTCGTCGTCGGTCGGCGGTCGTTGATAGCAGCTTTATGCACAAGCGCGCATAAGCGTAGATACGTATACGCCGTGTTGCACTGCCATAAAGAATGGAGCTGTAACCAAAAACCAGTTAAATTACGGAGCAATAAAAAAATAAAGCACTAAATATATTGAATTGTTGTTGTTGTGTCTGATGAGCGGATTAAATGAATTTCTGTAACGCTAACCTAAAAAATGCTTGTAAATCAGTATTATGGCGGAAAGTATGTGTATGTATGAATGTATGTAGTCCAAAGTGCGATGCGCTAGCGATAATGCCACAACAGCGATGACTGTTTGTATGTGTGTGTGTGTATTCGTGCGCGAGAGCGTCAACCAAACCCTGCGGGAAATGTATCAAACTATAAAGCTGCTCAAGAAAAATCGCTCGTGTAAATGGTGATTCAAGAATCGCTTGTGCTTCAAAGTAGACAGCAAGTCAATTTTTGTTGGCGATTATCGCCTGTCAAAAAATCGTCTCATGTAAAGGCAGCTTAAGTTAACTTGAAGTGGATTGGGAAGTAACTAAAGGTCACTATTATCTGTGTACATATTTTCTTAGAGGAAAGCTAACTATGTATATTTCTATGGCGATGGCCGCGAAATAATCAAGGGTAACTAACTACTTTTGGATATAAAATATCAATAAGAAAAACAAAATATTTTTTTTTTGAAGTCAAATTTCTTTAGCGGCGGTTGGTTGGTTGGGAGTAAATTGGCAAATTCAACGGAAATGATGCAACGGAAAAAGTTGCTAATAAAAGGTTTAAGAATAAAACTTAGAAATAGACCAACACAAGAATGAAAGTAAAGGTGAGTACGTATGTACATAGATAAAGAAAAGGATCAAGGCAAAGGTAAAAATAAAAACAAAAACAAAGATGCGTAAATATAAAGGCAAAGATGAAGACCAAGGTAAATTTAAACACTTTACTTATATATATAAGGGCAAGGGTGGAGTGGAATATGTAGATGAAGAAAATGATAAACATAAAAGTAAAGACAAAGATAAATACAAAGAAAAAGATGAAGATGAGGATACCGATTAAAGTTAAGATGAAGATGGAGGAAGAAAAATTAAAATAAAGGCAATTATAGAAAAATGGGATATAGGCAGAGGCACAAACTCAATCTGTGAACTATTTTGGAATTTTAGAGAATTTCGGTATTCTCGGGACTTATCGATATAATAATCGATATTTGTTTCGGTGTTGTTCTTGATATTTTTATCGATTTCATTATCGATATTTTTGTCGATCTTTTTATCGATATTTTTTGTCGATTTTGTTATCGATTTTGTAATCGATATTTTTAACGATTTTGTTATCGATTTTGTTACCGATTATTTACAGATTTTTTGTAGATATTTTTATCGATTTGTTATCGACAATTTTATCAATTTTCTAAGCCATTTTTGTTATCGATTATTTATCGATATTTGTAATGACTTTGTTATCGATATTTTTATCGATTTTGTTGTAGATATTTTTATCTATTTTCTAATCGATATTTTCGAAATTGTCATTGATGTTGTTATGGACATTTTTATCGGTTTTGTTATCGATATTTGCTGGGTTTTCTGTCGATTTTGTTATCGATAGAGCATAAAGATAAAAAATAAGATAAAGGAAAACAGAATAACATATTAGTAATTAGAATGAACAGAGGTAGAGGTAGGGATCTAGATGGAAAAGAGACAGAAAATATAACCTTATACAAAAGCACATGTATGTATGTATATCTATATGTATGTACATATATTGGTTATGAGACAAAATAGATATGTAATGTAAGTTTCACTTTTCCAGTGTGGCCTAGGCGCACTTACTTTTTTTGTTTTCTTTATACTTTTTTATTTATCTACTTTATTTTATTACGTTTCATATTTGTTTACATATTCTGCTATTGGTGGTCCCATATTCGAAATCCGTCAGTCATAATTTCAAAATGATGATATGAAATTTCGATCTTCCTTTTATTTGTCCTCAACTGGAAAAAGTATTTGGGAAGTGCAGAAAGAAAGTGTATTCAAAGTAAAATTTTGTATGAGCATATTCATATAGAAACTTGTTTAAAGAAACAATCTCCAGATTACGTCTGAATTACGCCTGCATTACTTTTCGACTAGTTTCAAGTTAGCTTTTTGTAGCTAATTAAAAGCTAACCGCAAAAAAGCTAACTATAAGTTGGTTATTTATCGGCAATTGATAACTTTTTCTACAGGGAAGAGTAAACAAACGCGCGATGGTGTTGCGTGTTTACATACATGTGTTCGTGCGTGCGCACATACCAAAGAGCGCCAATGACAAAATGAGCAACCAGCTCACGATATACATATATACATACATACATATTTATGCCATTTGCGATGCGTCTACATACATACATACATACATATATTTTAACGCACTCAATTAGTCAGCAACTATGCCATCAACGCTATTAAAGCCGCTGGCGCTTTACCGCCCCTCGTCACCTCTCCGCTACCGCGCCACTCGCAGATCGTTTGTGTGACTTGACGCACATATTCGGAGTAATGATCGCACTGCACTTGAGTCACCATAAAAGTCACCTGTTTGCTTACCTACATACCCGCATATTTGTACAAGTATGTCGGTCTGTCTGGTCTACGTGTACCTGCTCTACTACTGGTAAGTATGTATGTTTGTATGTAGCTGGCTAGCTAGTCTAGTAAAACTCCCGCCTTGCCGCACACTGCGCTCACCTGTCTGCCGCATTGATCGCGTTCAAGTTGCAGTGACAGCGACAGCAGACAGGCGCGAGCGGGCGGTCGCGGTATAAACGACGACGGCAGCGGCAGCGGCGACGGTTAATTTCAGTGGCGTTGCTCACGTTCGGCCACCTGTAGATATGCTGTTTGTTCATGGCGCACAAGCGTCAAGCGTGTTAACCCAGTATAGGCGCACAAGTGTATCGAGCATGTGTGTGCGTGTGTGAGTGCGCGTGCCAGCATTTGATTCATTCTTTTTGTTAGGAAAAAACCAAATAATGATAAACTTGTATTTAGAAAAAGTGGGATTTTTAGGCAGTTATGTTTAACTAGCATTCTGCTTTTTTATGTTTTTTTCTTCTTAATTTGTGGTGGCGCATTGTTTATCGGTGCCAGTCGAAGGTTGTATATTTTTTGTTGTTGACGTTGCTAGGCATTCTCTTCCATATAAAAAAAAATTGTCGAGCACACTTTGTATGGGAAAAATGCGTGACACCGTCAGCAAAAAAATTCTTAAAAATCAACGGTATTTTGTAGCCAATTGAAACTTGCACTTTATTATACTAAAATAGAATGGGCTACAAGACGATGACGATTGGATTATACATTTCTATCTGCATATAAGGGTGCTTTTTTTGCGAATATATTTTTTTTTAACTCCCACCTCGAAATTTTGTGAAAAAGACCTGAAAAAATTCGCCGAAAATTTGAGCTCTTAATACAGTGAAACTTCCCTTGGGCGGACACTCGCCGTCAGTCATTTTTTGTCCGCCCAAGAGAGATGTCCGCTTAATGGAGGGGAAGCCTATTTTAGAACTTTTTAATGTTTTATTTAATTGAATAGTCACTATTTCTTATTTGAATAAAAGATATTGATATTACATCGTTCAAACAAAAATGTGCATGTATTTTTTCAAAAGTGCACATTTCATTTATGTGCGTAAGTACATATTAAGTAATAACAAAATAAAAATAGATGTTACATTTAGTCCATAAACTACGTAAAATCATAGATTCATTACATAAAAAACTGGGAAATTGTCGATTGACGTAAGTTTTATTTTTAATTTTTTTCAGTGTCAGTACCCTTTTCATCAATAGTTTTCATGTTTTTATCAGTTTCCAAGGGTTTCTGACAATTCAAATAACGAACCTAAACCACTGCGCAAACCAAACTAAATGTGTGCATAACAATCACATTTTGTGCGGGAAGTCCCCTTTTTCCATTTAGTAGTCTGCCTATGAGGAGTTCGCGTCCGCTCAACGGAGGTTTTTGTTTGATTTGTTATGAAAAGAAATCTTAATGTCCGTTGATAAGAGGTTCGCGTCCGCCCAATAGAGTTTTTGTGTTAATTTTATGCAAAATAGCTGTCCGCGTCCGGCCAAGAGAGTGGCCGCTTAAGAGAGAGTAATTTGTTCCGAAATTTATACTTAAAACTTGGTATAGGAAAAAATATCCGCCCAAGGGAGGTGTCCGTCTAATAGAGGTGTCCGTTAGGAGAGGTTTCACTGTATTAATAGTACCAAGTTGACCGAGCTTTGCTCGGAGTGCATATGCTTTTTAAAGTTTTCAAGGTTTGGGTATCAAATACTAGTCATTTGTATAGCTTCAAAACAAATATATATTTTGGAAGTAAATTGAAAAAATTGATTTTTAATACATATATGTATACATATGCAGATGCATATGTGTATACATACAAAAAAAATTGTGATTGACATTAACAAAAAAAAGTCTGTTAAATAGAAGCGTGGCAGCCCTGATCGAAAATATTTTTGGACCAAAGCTCTCACCAATACCTTTCATTTGATACCCATATTGCGATGTTTTAGAAAAATTGTGTAGAATCGGAAATAAGTGGCAACCTTACACTAATATCCTAAAGGATTATGACTTAGCATATAGGCAAAGCAGTGTTTAAGAACCTTCTCTGGGTAACCATGAATAGTATAATATTGTAACTTTATTTTGTAAACAAAAAACTAAATAAATATGCGATTCAAAATAGGTGGCAACTCTGTTAAAAAAAATTTTTGAATTAGGGATTTTTTAAATACCTTCCATTTGATAATATGATTATGAGGTTTTAATTAATTTGTAACTAATTTCGAATAGGTGGCAACCTTATACGAGCCATCTCTGAGATTAAAACCTCTTTAGATAATCTTATAATGCAAAACATTATCTGTATACAATCATCATTATCGTTAGAGCCGTTTTCGAGAAGCTTGTGGATATATATGTGTATATATTTAGATACAAAAATTGCTCGTTTAATGTAATAAGATTAAGTGCTCGGCCAAGGCATGCAAACATTTTCCGTTTAAAATACACGTAAACTTTGCGTTATTTTCTTCTAAAGTATATAGCTCAGAGGAATTTTATGGTATAATCTTTGTCAATGAAGTGGCTTCTTTGGAATCGAATGCTCTACAAAACTGTCCAGTGCGGTGTAACTCTAACTCCCACCAGCGAGGTAGGACGGATGGCTTAACTCAATTTTTAACCGACTTCCAAAAAAGGAGGAGGTTATCAGTTCGTAGGAATTTTTTTTTTTATTTATGTTACCGCATAACTATGGACCACGTCAACCGATTTCGATAATTCTTTTAAAATCATACTTAAAAAAATTCCCTGTGATATTCTTATAGGAAACCGAAAAGTGCGATGCGGACATTCTTAATATTAATATTAAGGGCTCATATTAACTGAGACTGATTTTGGTGTCTAAACGGAACTTTTGAGCATGGTTGAGAGGAAAATTTTTGTTTTTTTGCATCACCCTAATAAAACTAAATTAATATGCATATTTTAAGCGGTAATTTGTTCAATTTGGCTCAAACCACAACCTCAATGGCTAAAACTGCCTAGTCATGCTTGAATTTCTTGTGAGATTTGCGTCAACGCTTTCGTTATTTGCGAAGTATATACATACATATGTCTGCTTTATAAAAGCACATAGATCGAGTTACTCCAATTTCTGCTGTAACCTAAGCAATTATAAATGTATAGTTTTTTAAATGAAAACAGGACCTTTGATAAAGGTTTTTTCCACATTTAATTTAACAGTTGCAAATTAAAAGTCAACGATATTTATAGCAAATTTCAAAAAAGTCGAACCACCAAAATTGGCTTACGAGTAGTTTACGTTTTAACATTAACGTTTTGTTGCTGCTCCTGTAAAGAATGAAAAATAGCAGTTATCGTCTTTCTTTTAGTTGCTATGAAGGAATCTATACACAATAAATAATTCGCACGCGTAATTAAGCGACCAGCAAAACGTCGTCTATTCGAGCAGACAAGTAAGCAGACAAGCGCGTATAGGCAATACTATAAGGCATGAGTGAGCGTACATACCCTGCAGGGAAACCGCGGACTAGTGAATCAAATCTTTAGTTCCGTACTAGGTCTTTATCGCCAAAAAGGAACTAGATCCCTACCAGTCCAAAATCGGCGAAAAGTGGTACTTTTAAGAAACTATTTTTTTCAGTTTTTTTTTTCACTAGAAATCTATATCTAAAGTGACGAATTTAGAAATGGTTCGGAACTATAGAAAAAGGGATGCAGAACGAACTAGATCCTATTTGTCGAATTTAGAACTATTTCGGAACTATCGAATAAGGGATGCAGCGGGGAGCTTGTTTACTTTACATAGATATGTGTTCGGCGGCTTTTTCGTTCAAATACGCTTCTATTCTGCGCTTCGCAGATGCTTTTTCATAGCCTGGTAATACAAAACTAAAATTTGTGTTAACATTTCAACATCTTGGGACCGTCCGAAATCTAAGAAGCGAGCACCTCTGCAAACTCAGCTACAGCTAAAGGTATGTAAACGTACGTTTCTTACAATCATTCAAACAAATTTAATTTCAAATTGAAAATTCTTCCAAAATAACTTAAAATCGCACACACGGAAGAACCAAAAGATTGAAAAATCTTGATACATTTTTCTTTCGTCTGTCGGTTTCAGAACTGGTTCGGAACTATAGAATTTAGGACTAGTTCGGAACTATCGAAAAAGGGATGCAGCGGGCGGCAATTGACACTTCCTAGGACATCGCCATGTTAAATTGGCCAGTTGCTTGCATGCAAAAGAGATTTATCGCGAACCAGTACTGGGTCTAAATGTGTACTAGAAGCGCACCAGTTCAGAACTAGAGATTTTCCCCACAGGGTATGTATGTATGCGTTAATGACTCTCAAATCGGCTAAGCTAGACTACAAACACATATGTACTTACATACATATTTATGCTTGTATGCAGGCTTACCGCTAAGTTATTGGAGAAATTGCAAAATAATTATAAAATTAGCATTTTAATGCTAATTAATTCACGCATTTCCATCTATAAATTAAATGTGAGCATATGTATATGGATTTTATGTAATTAAATGGTATTTATCATATTGTATGTATGTATGTATGTGTGTATATGCGCGTGTGTGTACAGAAAATTATATTTGTTAATTTAAATAAACTCTTTAACGCAAAAGTTTGTGGCTTTTCAAGCAAACGCAAATGTGTGTTTGTATGCGTATATGTGTAGGTACAAACCAATATATGTATGTATGTGCAATCACCAACTCATTTGCCATTCCTCAGCCAATTTAGCTGTCTGTTGCCTCGTCTAGACATCTATATATGCCAATATTGTATACAAATAAATACTGTTGTTTTTTATATTCCGTTTTTTTATTTTTATTTTTTATACAAAGTTTAGGTTTTGTATTTGCTGTTGCTATGTATAGCGGGAACAATTGTTTTTATTCAACAAGAATAACAAAATAATTTAGTTGCAAAAAGAGCAAAAGATGAGAAATGTATTAGAAACGATATACACTAGTGCAAACATATGTATGTATGTATGTATGTATAAAATATGTACGAATAGACAGTTCACCTCAATAAATAAAGAATTTGTTTTAATTGCTAAGTCGTAATGGCCTTAGA
The DNA here is from genome assembly GCF_013731165.1 of Rhagoletis pomonella. Lineage (NCBI taxonomy): Eukaryota > Metazoa > Arthropoda > Insecta > Diptera > Tephritidae > Rhagoletis > Rhagoletis pomonella. Next base: position 24,132,380 of record NW_023458565.1, read on the forward strand.
GATAGTTGTTTGTATAAACTGCGTGCGCATATGTAACGGCAATTGTAATTGGAAAAGTACTGGTACTGGTAATCGTAGTGGTAATGGTAATGGTAGTGGTGATTGTAATGGTAATCGTAATGGTAATCGTAATGGTAATAGTAATTCTTATCGTTAAAATAATGGTAATGGTATTCGAAATGGTAATGGCAAGAGCAATAGTAATGCTAAAGTTAATAGCAATGGTAATAGTACTGGTAATAGTAACGGTAAAGGAAATGACAATGATAGTGCCACCGGTTAATGGTGGTGGTAATGGTAATAGTAATCATAATATTAATAGTAATTGTAATGGTAAAATGAATGGTAATAGTATTGTGAATGGTAAGGGCAATAGCAATAGTAATGATAAATTGAATAGTAATGATAATGGTACTGCTGACAGAAATGGTAAAAAAATGACACTGGTAATGGTAGTGGTAATGGTAATGGGAGTGGTAATTGTAATTATAATGGTAATGGCAATAGTATCGGTAATGGTTATAGTAGTGGTAGCAACAGTCATGCCAATGGCAATGGGAATGTATGTATGTACATAAATATATACAAAGTTTGGAAATTACTTTTCCGTTATGAAAGCAACATGCATACATACATACATAAATATGTAGGTTATATACATATAAATTTGTTTTGTCGCAATTGCTATTGGTTTTTTTTTATTATTTTAACTGTCTGCATACCAGTTAGGCGCGCAAGTGCTTTATCGTGGGCTTGCCTGGAATTATTTTTTGTTCACAAATCTCATGAACTCTCACAAACATACATACACATACATACATGTATATGTGGATCCACATATACACATGCACCTTAATCGCTAATTAATGGCCGCTAACTGTTCGGACGTTTGCCTTGTCCGATATGCATACTTGTCTACTCGTCTACCCGTTATTCTTACTTTTTGGCTTTTTAATACAAACATATGTACATACATATATACATACGTGTATATACATATATATCGTCTGCGGTTGGTAACAAATTAAGTTTTGTACAAGTATTTGTTGGTAAGTTTATTCATTAAATCGTTGTATTTTTTCGTGAGGTATTCTTTTTTGTAGAAATGCAAGTTTTTTTCTACAACAATACAATAAACGTTTGGCGAGCACTCAATTTGCTAGCTCAACAAAAACAATTTTTCCTTTTTTTTACAAAAACCAAGTAATTTGCATAAATTTTTCGCACGTGTCATCTTTAATTTCATTTAATTGAATATTCAATTTTTAGATTTTAATGAAAACGGATAGAGATCAATGCTTCAATACAAATACAATACATACAAATATGCACAAAAAAAGTTCACTTCATTTATTGTCTGGTAATTAGCTTCAAATTGAAATCGAAAATTTATACGTCTAGACTTTGAGAAAGGAAGTGCATGTGATTAGCTGATAATGAATAGCTGAGAAATGTAAGTTCAAATCAGCGCGGCAAATGCCCCCCAAAAAAAAAAAATAGGCAAAATCCAAAAGAACAACATGCGACTGTCTGAAGGAGGACGATAACAGCTGAGATACTTTTTTGATTTTTCACAAGGTTTTGCTGCATCTTGCTAATATTTTTTAACAGACTTATTAAAAATAAACGCTTGTGTAAGGGCTCGCCTTTGATAGACTAGACCACTCGTCCGCTTTGTATATTTAAGAACTCAAAATCTATCAGCAAGTTACGACGACTCCGTCTCATGATACTCCAGGCAGCTGCGACATTGAGGATCCCATGCGATATATAGCCTCGCCGCGTGAATACTAATCGATTAGTAAGAAGATCTCTTGACCGCTATGAGTCCATTTTCGGCCAGGAAGATCGTATGGATTACAGCCAGCCAGCTATTTCTACACTCTAAGTGGGCAGTTCAAGTCAAAAATATAAGCCATGTTCTTTAACATCCTTGCCATAGAAGGCCATAAATGCCGTAGCCCATTTGGCGTTACTTAGGTTGAACCTCGCGTGTGATCATCTAAATATGACGTACAACTTTTGTGCGGATTTCATAGTGCATTCAAAATTAGCTTACTATTTTCCTCGGACATGGGAAGACATGCTGGCAGTATGGGCCTACCTGTCAATGACTTTTTCTGAAGCTGAAGTGACGAAGAAACACTATCTCTGTCGTGGTCCTGGTCTACCGGAAGCTAAAAGACGCTCATTTCACCACCACCTCTTTGGTTGGCTGGCGGTTCTAAGCGAAGAAGTCATTCATGTATGCACACGCTTTATTAACTGAAGTTCAACCACTACCAGGTGAACGGACGGGATCGAATACAAGCTCTCAAACTGTACCACAATGGACCCACTGGACTGGATGCAGGCAGGCACTTCACGACTACAGCTCCCCATAGTCAGACATTGCGAGCTGAAAGATCTTTTGTGTGCCTTAAAGAGAAAGTCCCTAACCCAATGTGCCTAAGATACCTTCGGCTTCCCTAATGAACCCTAAAGGGGCCTTCGTAGTCGACCATTGGAGCTTTAAAATGGATTTGTCTTTGCTTGGCCAAAGCTGGAGTAACTGAGAATATTTTCCGAAGTCTCATCGTCTTCAAAGTAGAGCCGGCCTGACCAATCAGGTACCTAGAAGGTAGCCTGATGTCATTTCTACTTGATAAAATAATCTCCTTGCTGTTGAAAGGGTAGCCTAATAGCCTGGCCTGTTTATCGCCCGCGTTCAGAGTGCATATATACAGTAATTATGGCTCTAAAAGAGGACAAATTGAGACCATAAATCGGTTCAGGCCCCTAAAAGGCAGTTAGCGATCCTTATCCTGCCAACTCGTCGGCGACCTCATCACCCTCGATTCCACCTCTGGTCTGGTACCCAGCACTGCGTTTTTGGCTGCCAAAATTTGTAGCGTGGCAAATGAGTCTCTAACCAGTGCCCGAATGCCTGCGGATAACTAGAAGGGAACTCTTCAAACATTTGCCAAGGTTTAAATTTGCGCAGTTTACGATTGCGAATACTTCAGTCTGAGATAGCGTGGGCCATTTACCCATGGGAAATGCATGCTTGGTGCAAGGTCAAATAATACCTGCACCTGCTCTCTCCTCCATTTATGAGCCGTATCACAGAGGTTAAAAACTGGAACTAAGAGTTCACATTGATTTTTGATAATTTTTTCGAGTACATACATTACTAAAAAAAAATTTGAATTTTAGTGAAAAATTTTTTAAGCCATTTGAATTTTTTTTTGAAAAAAAAGTTTAAAAATTTCGGTCAAATAGTCTCTTGCAAATTTTTTTATACTTTCATACAAATTTTTTTTAAACAAATTGAGTGAAGAATGAAGGCTCCAGTGAATTATGAACAGTACATGCTATTTTTGAACCACTGTGCATCTGTGTTCCAGTGTATGTAGTCCATTTGCCCAATTTTCGCGATAGGAAATTTCCACTTGGAAGCAGATCTCTTTAGTCATGGAATGTGTAAGTCCGTATATTTCCAAGCCTGATGTCTTTCCATGAATAAATACCTGCATGAAGCTCCCTTGAGGCTGCTCTTTCTTCAATAAAAATATGGAGAGGAAATCATCACAGACACGACTCTAGAGCCACCCGCTATCGGGCATTTCTTTTGTAAGAAAATTGTTTCTTGTAGTATGAAAAATATTTTAGTAGAAAAATAAAACTACTTAACCAAGGAAAATCTTATTTGCCAATACTTGGCAAGAAGTCGTGCCCATCACTGTATGTGAAAGATTTATTTCCAACGTTTTCCTATTTATTACTCGCACTTGCAAATGTTGCCTTTTTGCTTGACCTCTGATTGAGTGCATTTACTTCCCCAAAAGGTGTTCAGGCAGCACTTATGTACATATGTACTTGCATATAGCGAAAGATTCGTTTTCTAGAAATGTCATGAAATACAAAAAATTTCATTAATAAAATCTCAAATTCAATTTAATCATTACGTTTTTATATAGCCAAGTTCTTTGACCGTGGCAATTTTCACATATTTTCGAATAAATGCATATTTCATTTATTTTTTTATTGTTGTTATGGCACCGTAGTCGATTACTTCGCTCGCAGCTTGATTGCAAACAGTGCTTGATTGAAATAATTTTCAATAAAATAATTTTTTTTTTATATGAATGCTTATATGTACATATGATATACATACATACATTAGGGTGCAACACCTCTCCATAAAAAAATGCCGTTTTCCATTGGAATCTTAAACTTTATAAAATGTTTAAACTTCTGCCAAAATATTTCGGAAAAATATTATAATTTACGTCAGCTTTTTTGCTAATGAATAAAAGTAGTTTTTAAAAATATTTTTTCTAAAAGATTATCTCAGATGATAGAAGCGTTTAAGCTACTGCATACAAATTTTTAATTTTTTTTGAAGTATTTTCAAATCGGTATAGCTAACGTAAATTTGAATATTTTTCCAAAATATTTTGGCGGAAGTCTTAAAATATAATAAATTTTATAGTTCCGCTGGAAAAAACGTAACTTTTTTTCGTGATCCACCCTAATGTACATATAGTAGGTACTAAAATTTGACTTTCTAAAATTATCAAAAGCAAAAAAATCTGTATGCCTTCTAGTCACGGCAAATGACTACAGAAGCAAAAGTTAAAAATGCAATTGTTGAGCAAATGAGATCTCTATGTATATGGACAATTCCATTTCATGGCATTTACTTGCTTTTGGTTTTCGCTATCCCCCAAAACTGAAAGAAATCAGCACTTAGGCATACAAAAAAAATGTGATAACCAAAATTTTTTGATTGCTAATGACAAGGGTGACAACAAATAACTGTACGAGCACCGCTGTCAGCTACATAGTCAGTGCGCTTTTTAACAGGCGGGCGGCTGATGTATGTACCTACATATGTAGGAGCGTACGGACGGCCGCTTGAGGATGTGAGATGTGTGAATGTGTGTTAAAATGCTCTTAAGTGCATTGCCAGCGATTGTCGTTTGGGGGATCAGTGACATTTCAATTAATGTCAAGGTTGCCAATGGAATGGACATTTGAAGCTAAATACTTGACAGGCAGGCATACATAAATATTAATTATTTATTGTGTGTGTGTGTGTGTGTGTGTGCGTATGACTTGTTTGAGCACTTGCTCCCATTCAATAACTATGTACATAAGTACATATATCGGTAGAAATATACCTACATACATACGTATATACATACATACATACAAAGGCAAATGCATTCATATTTATAACATTTTGGATTATGCGAATGACATTGAACTTGAAATAAATTAAGTTTGAACTATCAGCGTCAAGCGTAGCTATATACATATGTATGCATACTTGTATTTTGTTAGCTATAGCAGCAGCAAATAAAGTGTCACAGCTTCTGTGATAGAAATTTATGTGCGATTTATGACATTAGAAAGTGTTTTTTTTTTTCAAAATGCGTCGGTGGCGCTGTGCACGTAAATTAGACTTGTGAAACAGCTTTTGTTGAAACTTAATTTGCCTACATATAGGCATAACCGTACATACTTACATTAATATCATTGCGTTTCGGTTTATGAGAATTAGCACATTCTAATTTAATATTAATTTAGGCTACAAAAACAACAACTGGGCAGATTTATGATACCTGCGTGCCTAAAGTATCATTTTGGCTTAGGTGGTTATGTAGCCGCCAGGGCGTATGATTGATGTAAATTTTTGACAGTTACTCCAAATTGACGGTGTAAACTTTGCTAATCGTAACTAATGACAATTTTTTCTCGTTAGCTAAGGTTATACAAAAACAATGCCATTGGAGTGTATGAAATGTTGTTAGTCTAAAGAAAAACGCTCACTTCTGGTGATTGTATACACGTTTTTCTTTATAGTATGCAGCTGTAAGTTTGGTTCGTCAACGTGCGGTGTATCCCTGGCCTGGCTATATCACCGGCTGTACTCTTACTAGGAAGGTAAGTGATAAAATTATGATGCAGAGTGGCGGATAACCAGCACCGGCGCAGCGATTTCTCAGGCTGCGTGGTAGAACCCCAAGCCACGCAGTCTACTAATGCTAGTGGAAAGGGAAAAGGAACTGTCTCCAAGCCAGCTTGGACAGGCAGCTATATCGAGTTTCAGAGGCTTAAAAATCCGACGTTGATTTCTTGTCGCAGCTGCACAACACTGAACACATAAATCCCAAGGTAGAGAGCTTGTTGCTCAACGATCGACACCAGCCTTCAACATCTGCAAGAGCTAATCTGGGGAAAGACCTGGAAAAAGAGATACGCTGCACTCAGAAGGCCAGGCATGGCTACAAGAGCTCACTTTGCTTGCTTAAAATCAAGGACACAGAATTATTATTCGGTCTTTAAGAAGAGGGTACGTTATGAAAACCCCATATGAGGAACCCGTTGCAAAGCTTGAAAAGAACAACACAGCGACTCCCCCAGGTCCAACCAAGAGGCTAAAGAAACAGATTCGAGATAGCAACTCAAAATCAATAACCCAAACATAAACACAAAATTAAACTTGATCAAAAATAATGTCCGATTAAGAACTAATTCCAGAACTGAAGCTCTTCGAACGGATGCTTGAGGCCAGCAGCGAGGAACTAATATTAGACGGAGCTGTGGTAGCAGAAAGTCCTGAATATTTAAAGCGCCTTATCAACATTCTGGATGCACTTTAGTCAGTCGCTCGGCTCGAAAAAGGCACAAAACAATGCCTTAGCAGATTTGCTGTTCTGAAGCTTTAGAACGAAATTATAGATACTCGTTTGGACTCAATGGCAGGAGGTGTCCCTGACTTTCTGCAAATGAGGGCGGGGAATATCATCTTGATTAATATCAAACAGATGTCGACGCTCGATAAAATTTGGTGGCAGAGGTAGTCGTCTATTGTGAGTTGCCTTTGTTAGCGCCAGGAGGAGGCACATTCCCCCAACCGCGATGCCTTTACAAGGAGAAATGAAAAAGTAGCAGAAGCAGTGATCGACTGAACCGATTGCTATATCAATTGTAATAACGGAGGCATTTGAGGTATTTGACTCACATACAGTCTTAGCACTTTTCACCATTTTCTAGAGCTTTCCACTATTTGAGTATGTGTATGTAATAAATACTTTAATTGCCTGGTGTTGTACGTACCTACATAGGTATATAGCTCAGTATAGTACAAACATTTCACAATAAAGCTTTTATATTGGTTTTTATTTGGCGCAAATAACTTTAAAGATGAGCCAGAATTATAAGTGTCGGCCTTGGTAATTAGGTTAAGTACTTTACATCTTTTGTTTACTTTGTAATTATTGTATTGCTATTTGCGTATGCAATATGCCGTTTATGATTTACAAATTTTATTTTATTTTTTTTTCAGTTATTTGTATTGCCCTTATCTCCACTTGTATTCAAAGTCGCCAGTCAGCCTAATTTTTTAAACTAATATTTAACAGCAGTAAGAAAATTGTGAATAAGATGTTAAGTGGGTAGTCATAGTATATTTCGTAAATATGTATGCACGGTGGCAAAAACATAAGTGGGGATGCGACATTTTTATAAGCTTTAACTGTTTTTTGTTTTAGTTTTTTTTTTAATGAAAGTATAGCTCGTTATCTAACAAAAACGATTTAATTCCGAAATTGAAAATTGTACAAAAATTGTGAAAATTCGATAAATTTCAATAAAATTGCATCAAAGTTTTCAATCAGAATTTTTAGAAAAAATTTAGCTATGTAGTTTTATAGTATATCAAATTTTAGTATAACAAAGTGGAAATTTGAAGCATCGAGGACTTATCGTTGATTTTTGGGAATATTTTTCGTTGGCGGTCAACAACAAAAAAATAATTCTACAATCCACGGTAGACACTCGCTACTTAAAACTTGCACTTTATGCGACTAAAATTTAATAAGCTATACAACTGCATACTCAGAATTTTACTAAAAAATTTAATTAAGAAACTAGAAATCTTGATGTGGGCTTTGTCGAATTTTCCTAAAGTTTAAATTCGTGCTTACATAATTTTGTTTGGAGAACGCACTATGCTTTCATGAAAAAATAATAAACATTAAAAAAGGAAAGTAAACAAAGCAAAAACTTGCTAGAATGCCGTGTCTGTATTTATGTTTTCGCCACTGTATTTTATGTATTTTGTCATACATAATAATAAAACATACTAACTCTTCCCTATACATGACTTTCTTGGTATTTTTTCAAGACAATTACCTATATGTAAACCACTATAATAGAACTTAAAAAATGCTGTACTTATTGCGAAAAAAACTTAAACAAATTATGGCCTTTGTAGCTTAATATTGCATGATGAAGCTATTTGGCTATTTGGTTTATATGAATAGTTTTTAATAATATGCCTTGTTACCAGATTTAAAAATTTTCAAATCCAGCGCCAATAGAAAAAGAGTTAGCGACCTTTAAAAATTATTTTAAAATTTTGAAATTTTCATGAATGCCTATGTACATAAGAACAAATAAAAGGGTGCTCCATACAAAAGTTACATGTTGACTTTTTTCAAGACCACACTAATGTACATACACATCGGATCAGAAGCAATTTTGCCAATGTAAAAGCGCATGGAAAAATTGTTTTTTTTTTCACTTCAACAAATTATAAAACTTAATCCAATTCCATTGTCTAGCAGACGGATTAGAAATTCCTGATAAATGTACAGATTGCAGGTGGTGAAAACAGCAGCCTTTTCAGCTGCTACTTTGTCTCCTTTCAGTCTGGAGATTGCAGGGCTGTCTGGCCAATTGTTTGTGACAGCTTAACAGCGCGACTTTACACGAAAATCCCAAGAAATGTTGTGCGCAACAACAACAAGAACTAAAAGAAAAATGCACACTTTGCATTACTTAACATTTGGTAAGCATAATTGCGGTACCAAGAAAATTTTTGGTTAAAGTGTTTAAAATAAATTTAACACTTTGTTATATATGTATATATATTTTTTTTTTGACGAAGCTTGCTAGTATTTGGCTTTATTGTAGCCACACGTGCATTTAATTTTTCGTAAATTTATTTTTTTTACCATATCCAAACTGAATTTTTGCTGCTGTGCCAACATTGTCTGGAACATATTCCGCAACTCTTATTTTATTATTGATTTTTTCGCATACATACTTATGTATATACATCACACTCTGTAAATAAAAAAGTGCCATTTGTGCCACAAACAAACAACTACAGAGAATATTTGCATAACTGTATTTACATATGTACATACACACATACCCACACAGTGTAGTGTCTACCATGCATGGGAATTTGCATATCAGCACACCAACACCACTAAAGTGCTCGAGAAGCATACATATATATACATATGAATAGCTGGCAAAATTGCAGTTGACGTTTGAAATGAAAGAAAGTTGTTGAAAAAATAAGGGAGAAAAAAGTGCAAAAAAAAACAGTTTTGCATAAGCTTACAGAACAGCAAACAAAAAAGCAAGTTGTCAGTTGCAGTGTCCCTAATGCCAACGTCAACATCAACGCCAACACCAACGCATACGCCAGTGGCTTTGTCTGACTTTTGTCGCCCGTGTTGTCACTCGTCTTGTTGTGCTATTCTTTGGTAAAATTCAAGATATACATACGCAGTGATAAGTGAGAG
>NW_023458565.1:24142069-24143640 GCF_013731165.1 Rhagoletis pomonella
ATTCTTTGGTAAAATTCAAGATATACATACGCAGTGATAAGTGAGAGACGAAAGAAAAGATGGATGAAAGCACTAGTCATACATAGAGTAGAGATATTCAGATACATAGATTGTGACTAAGATAGCTGAGTTGTGATTTTTCGTAGAAGTAACTACATACTGGGACATATGTACATACATATGTCAGTAAGTACATAGTGAAATGTATCTAAATGTACAACTATTATTCAGAAAAAAAATACTGACATAAAAGGTAATAACTACATATCGAGCCCTAGCCGCCAAAATAACGTAAGCGATATTTTTTTTTAAATTTTCTTTTTGATGCAGAAATGCATCTAGATGCTCTAGGAATATTTCTGCATCAAAAAGAACATTTTGAAAAAAATGTCGCTTACGTTATTTTGGCGGTTAGGGCTCGATATCTACGCAGGTGTATATGAACTTTGTTTTGGTAGACATATATACATACTTTCCCAAACAAGAAGTTAAGGGGGTATTCTTCATTATATTATGTTTTACGATTTTTAATAACTTGGCTACTTCTTCACGACATACATATGTACACTAGAGTGGTCCAGAAAAAATCCAAGATAAGTTTGGGCCAACTTCCAAAATTTTTCCTCTTGCCGAAAGAGGTGCTGGCACCAACTCCTACGTTTCTAAGTATAAATTTAGAGGATGCTTATATTTTACTCTAAATAGAAGTATTGTGTGCATATTTATATTAATTAAATAATTGGTTAGGTAACCTAAGAATATTTCAAATTTAAATTAGGGAGGAGCGAGTCTTCTGCCGCACGTGGTGGAAGTACTTAATTAGGTTTTACAGTTGTGACTAGAATGGAATAAATGGAAATGAGATAGCAGACTGTCTTGCAAAAAAAGGCAACAGCTATCACTCCAACTGGCTCCGATATCTTCATAGAGGTGTAGCTACCAATAATATTAAGGAATAGCTTAGGAAGGAGAGAAATTCATTGAGAAAATTTAACTGACGTAACTCAGTAGGGCAGCATGAAGCAAGGAGTTTACTGCGAGTGTATAACAAGGAGAGATTTCAATGAAATTAAGAATACTAAAAGGTAACCATGGTCCATGTAGATATAGAAGGCAACTGAATAAGCTCGGGATATGCTCAAATGATACTTTGCGATTACGATATGCCAGAAAACATTTCACAGTTTGAATACATTCACTCTCTACCACTGAAGGTTATCCTGAATTTTCTTAGGGATTTAGGCTTAGAAGAAGTGTTGTGAATAGTAGTGGGTCGCGATGAATACCTCATATTAATACGAATATCTATCTGTATATACATACATACATACATGCGATTTCTCAGTCGCATAGTGATGTTTGAACATACATACATACGTTTATACAAAAATTTGTATCCCCTCATACAGTTCGCTTTTGTGAGTCGCGCTAGTTTCCTTTGAAGTCCATAGTCTAACAAGTTTGTAATAAATTCATAAAAAGCCTTAGACTACCAACAACAACATTCAAATAACATGCTGCACCAAAAAAAACCGTACAAATTTCAAACCTTTAACTTTACACGCTTGTAA
>NW_023458565.1:24143740-24145271 GCF_013731165.1 Rhagoletis pomonella
GTTTTTTTTTGGTGCAGCATGTTATTTGAATGTTGTTGTTGGTAGTCTAAGGCTTTTTATGAATTTATTACAAACTTTTAGACTTTGGACTTCAAAGGAAACTAGCGCGACCCACAAAAGCGAACTGTATGAGTGGATACAAAATTTTGTACATATGTAAGTATGTATGTTCAAACATCACTATGCGACTGAAAAATCGCATGTATGTATGTATGTATGTATATACAGATAGATATTCGTATTAATATGAGATATTCATCGCGACCCACTACTTCACAACACTTCTTCTTCTAAGCCTAAATCCCTAAGAAAATTCAGGATACCTTTCAGTGGTAGGCAGCGCATGTATTCAAACTGTGAAATGTTTTCTGGTATATCGCAATCGCAAAGTATCATTTGGGCATATCCCGAGCTTATTCAGTTGGCTTCTATATCAACATGGACCTGTATGGTTACCTTTTAGTATTCTTAATTTCATTGAAATCGCTCCTTGTTATACACTCGCAGTAAACTTCTTACTTCGTGCTGCCCTACTGAGATACGTCAGTTAAATTTTCTCAATGAATTTCTCTCCTTCCTAAGGTATTCCTTAATATTATTGGTAGCTACACCCGCATGAAGAGATCGGAGCCAGTTGGAGTGTTAGCGGCTGCCTTTCTTGCAAGTCAGTCTACTATCTCATTTCCCTTTATTCCATTCTAGTCACATCTGTAAAACCTAAGCTGACTCATGACTACTCCTTATTAAGTACTTCCACCACGTGCGGCAGAAGACTCGGTCCTCCCTAATTTAAATTTGAAATATTCTTAGGTTACTTAACCAATTGTTTAATTAATATAAATATACACACAATACTTCTATTTAGAGTAAAATATGAGCATCCTCTAAATTTATACTTAGAAACGTAAGGTTTGGTACCACACCCTCTTTAGGCAAGAGGAAAAATTTTGGAAGGTACGCCAAACCCTATCATAGAAAAAAATTTTTTGAACCACTCTAGTGTACATACATATGTATATTGTGAAGAAGTAGCCAAGTTATTAAAAAGCGTAAAACATAATATAATGAAGAATGCCCCCTTAACTTTTTGTTTGAGAAAGTATGTATATATCGAGCCCTAACCGCCAAAATAACGTAAGCGACATTTTTTTTTCAAAATTTTCTTTTTGATGCAGAAATGTATCTAGATGCTCTAGAAATATTTCTGCATCAAAAAGAAAATTTTGAAAAAAATGTCGCTTACGTTATTTTGGCGGTTAGGGCTCGATATGTAGTTATTACCTTTTATGTCAGTATTTTTTTTTCTGAATAGTAGTTGTACATTTAGATACATTTCACTATGTACTGACTTACATATATATGTATGTCCCAGTATGTAGTTACTTCTATGAATAATCACAACTCAGCTTTCTTAGTCACAATCTATGTATCTGAATATCTCTACCCTATGTATGACTAGTGCTTTCATCCATCTTTTCTTTCGCCTCTCACTTATCACTGCGTATGTATATCTTGAATTTTACCAAAGAAT
>NW_023458565.1:24145371-24149237 GCF_013731165.1 Rhagoletis pomonella
CAACTGGTATTTTTAACATGGGGATGTCCTACGAGATGGCAATTGTCAGATTTCGGTCAGAAATATACCAGTCTCATACTAGTTCAAAATAGACTGAAAAATACTAGTCCAATTAGGACCAAAACGACTACTCTGGGAGCCAAAAAATAAAATGAATTCATGAATATACAATAAAACACTTTTGATTAAGTAAACTTTAATATATTACACATTTTTCTTTAAGGGTTATTAAAAGTAAAGGTTTCAGGTACAATAAATACTATATTTTTATCTTTTTTAATAATATTGAATATGCAAAAAAAAAAAATTTTAGTTAAAAATAAAATGAAGACTTTAGTTCATTTTTGAGTGAACTAAAATAAAAATAAAAGTTTTCATTTAAATAAATTAAATTCATTAACTTTGCACATTCCAGTCTTTCTTTTTCAAATTTTACAAAAATAATAATAAATGTTTAAAATTTGAGATTTGGATAAGAATGAAATAAATAAATAGTTCAAGCAGTTATTAAATATTCTTAGCTTTTGTCAATAGTTTTTCATGATGATTAGTAATAGAAATTAATCAAACAATTATAATCGTGTAAATAAAACGAGTTAAAAATTATTGAAAATGATCAAAAATAACAAAATAATGATGTAATTGATATGAATGAATTAATTAACGTTTTTTTACGTAATTAATTATTACTCATTAAACGGTTATCCAAAGAAACATGCTTTAATTAATAATCATTATGAATATTAATCATTATTTAACAGGTCTTGTATAATTGAATACGTACTCCTTTTAATGGTTTACAATATACCCAAATAAAAGTTATATTTTGTTTACTTTATTGTATTAAACTGTCGAAGTCGAAACAGGGCATGAATAAATAGTTTATACTTGGTACAAGTCTGGTAATTTTCGAACTAGTTCGGTTTCAGTCAGGAAATTCTAGTTGTAAACTAGTATTTTTCCTGACTAGTTTGGGGTTTCACTGCAGGGTATATACAAATGTACAGGTACAATTTTCATCGTATACTTGCAGCTGGATTTATTCATTACGCTAAAATGAAGTTTAATGGTCATTGTATTTCTATGCGTGTGGATGAGGATGGTTCTGGTTCCCAGGATGGTTTAACGCAAGTACGTGCCTTAATTTCCGGACCTGTCTACCTGGCCGTATCAAGTACTCGAATAGACTTTTCGATTTGAATGTTAGTTGAAAAAATCCACCCCTCGCAACAATCATTTTTTAAGCCGTACATAAAAATAGACGCCTCGAAACGTTCAGTGAAAGAGTATCCTTCCACTACTTCTTTTATGGAAACATTATACTGAAGTTCTTCCTCGAAGAGAAGCGAAATTCAAATGTAGTCGGTTTTTTTTCGAGAATGTTTGGCTACATCCACAACCGTAGATACGTTTATCCACAGCCTCAATACCCTCAAACTCAGAACACGCTGTGAAGGACTGTCCTTAATAAAGATATCGATATCTAACATATGCTAAATGACATTCAAATTTTTCGTTGGAGCTGATTTGACCCGCCTCGTATCCGCAATGCAGGCTGTCCTTTGTACCTACCCAACACATTCCCATGGTAGTCTGAACTGAGTTGTTGTTCAGTCCAATTCAAAATACTTTCGGGAGTTTTCTGCCAGCGGATTTTATTTTTCGCAGTAGTAAAATCCTCCAACTGTTGCCATGCTGCGAAGAGAATTTTCCCTTAATTAAGAAAGAGAAAATTTCGAACTTCGTACCAAATGCTTTGCACAAATTCAGCTGTATTTCTGTATAAGAGATATTTTGTTTTTGATAGGAAGAAAGACTTTAAGCTCAAGAGCAGAGTAATCAACGCGAACACATGCACAGGATATTTAGTAAGTAATGTGGGAAAAGGATGTAGAGGAGAGAGCTAAAAAATCCCCTAGCAGCATACTACACGTGCAAAATTACCTTTTGAAAGCATTGGCCACTATCTCCGTACGGCACCTGCGGGATGTACATCACAGTCATTGGACCAATTACAACCCACGGGTCCTTAGTATGGTGGAGGGCTCTAAACAAAGGCAATAAAAGGAGAATAATAGGAAAAGTGTAAGGACTCCCAAGCCTTGGCATATCGCGGGAGCAGTGAGTAGCGCACCTCAGGAAGGGTACAGCCGCACAGAATGCCCTCAGGCTCAGAGAGGCAAATAATTTCTGGCATGCGGCAACACTGATAGAAATAAAATGGGGCCGGCTCAATGGAATTAAAGCTGACATAGAAGCCCGCACTTATTACATTACGCATTTTTTGGGACTTCAATACTAAAGTACCTATTTATTAGGTTCCCGACTAAAGAAGAATTCGATGCAGGACTGCCAATAGCAGAGGGAGGGTAAAGATGGAACAAGCAACCGGTGCCCTTCTCCTTTCGTCTACCGAACGATTGCAGTGTCCACCAAACAGAGATCTACTCTATTAAAAGGGCGACTAGTGTTTTACTTACCACGCTGGCATCACTGACCCATATTAACCTCACTCTACTCTAGGTTCCCGGACATAGAAATATTGAAGGGTATGAGTCGGCTGATGAGAAGATAGCTCCGTACTACTACCGTTTAGTAAGCACACCGTGGCCGCAACTAATGACTTGTGAAACAAACGGGAAGACTGTAAGACCACAAGAATATTATGGACGCGACTTTGTAGGTAAAAGACGAGGGACGTACTGAAACTCAAGAAACTAAGAGTCTTTAGCGGTGTCACCACAGGACACTCTAAGTACTATAGCACCAATGCTTCATTGATGGCGAATACCAATAAGTACTATCTGCAGAAGCTGCCGGGATGAGGATGACGAAGAGTCTGTGTCGATGTCCGGGTCAACAGTCTAAACGCCTCAAGCACTTGGCTTCACGCTTCTTCGACAGTCTGTGCGAGATAGCGGAGATGGAACTTTTGGACATCCTTGGCTTCATTAGGGATAGTAATTGATTCAGTAGAATAATGACTTGTAAGTACTTGACTACTCTCTCGGTTATGGGTACATGTCTCCGCCTGACACTCGCTTGAATAGGGCACTCACAACCGTCAATGTATGGAGCCTAACCTAAACTAGACAATGCATTGAAGCCTTTACACTAGAGCTCGGGCAAATCGGTTAATCGATTAACCGAATTATTCGAATCTGACTGAAGTCGACTACTGTTAATCGGTTAGCAATATTCGAGTAGTCGAAAGCTGTCGACTATTCGGATAACCGTTCACTTTAGATTATTCGGTTAACCGTTCATTTTCGGTTAATCGAATATTTTAAGTTCGAGTTTTTTTTGCATTTACAGATACATATACATATATGAAAAGTCTTGTTACATTCGTAGTACATATATAAGATGGCATGTGCAAAATTAAGGCAAACATTTTTTGCAAGAATGTGCGCTAATTATTGAAATGTTATTGCGAAATATTTTAGAGACAATGGCTAAAGCAATACCTACCTCTCATTTTCGCGATTTTTGTTATGGATTTTTGTTAAATGGTTGTTCAGTGAGGATGTGGAGGAGGTGTAGCACAAAACTGCACCACATATGGAACATGTTACTTCCTTTTCGTCCTCTGTTTTGTCGAAAAAATCCCAAACCCAGCTCCTTTTGCGTCCGCTCATTTTTTGTATCTGAATATACATTCATATGTGTGCATGTATATATTTAAATAAATTTTTTTTCATTTGTCAAAGAAATTTCAATGAAAGTTCGGTTGCTGAAATTCGATTTGCTACAATGCTCGAGTAGTCGAAGCAAAGCAACTATTCGAATAATCGAAGGCGGGCGACTATTCGAATACCTTTAACCGACTAATAAGCATGCGAACGGTTACGAATCGAATAATCGGT
>NW_023458565.1:24149337-24152127 GCF_013731165.1 Rhagoletis pomonella
TTTTTCACCACGTACCTCTAGAAGTGATTATTCTTCAAAAGGGCCGCCGCCGATACCTATAAATAAAGATATATGCTAGGTTCTTAAAAAATTATACCCAATCAAGTGAAGCAGAGTGTATATAAGTACTACAAACATATGTACATATGTTCTTTGCAAAGACTCTACCCTTGTATAACGTAACGGATTTTATGCCCAATGTCAAATGCTTTAAATCGTGTGAATGTCTTAACGAAACGTTTTTCGTTATGAGCAAACTCAACCCTTCTCAACGGATGGGAATGAAATTGAAACGATAGCCAGACGACTAACAAATTTATGCGCTTATGTATTGTATTAATTCATTTGGTTTGCCAGTTTTCGTTTACCTGTTTTATCTGTACATGCATAAATCCGTAAGGTTACAAACTTATGTATGTTTGTATGTACATTTGTACGTACATACATATATACAAATGTATAGGCATAGGTAAAGTTATTATGTACAAGTTCCATCGTTTACTAGCAGCTGGATTTACTCATTACGCTAAAATGAAGTTCAATGGTCATTGTATTTCTATGCGTGTGGATGAGGATGTTTCTGGTTCCCAGGATGGTTTAACGTAAGTACGTGCCTTAATTTCCGGACCTGTCTACCTGGCCGTATCAAGTACTCGAATAGACTTTTCGATTTGAATGTTAGTTGAAAAAATCCACCCCTCGCAACAATCATTTTTTAAGCCGTACATAAAAATAGACGCCTCGAAACGTTCAGTGAAAGAGTATCCTTTCACTACTTCCTTTATGGAAACATTATACTGAAGTTCTTCCTCGAAGAGAAGCGAAATTCAGATGTAGTCCGTTTTTTTCGAGAATGCTTGGCTACGTCCACAACCGTAGATAAGTTTATCCACAAACTTTATACCCTCAAACTTAAAACACTTTGCGAAGCATTGTCCTTAATAAAGATATTATTGTGTAACATATGCTAAATGACATTCAAACTTTTTGTTGGAGCTGATTTGACCCGCCTCGTAATCGCAATGCATGCTGTCCTTTGTACCTACCCAACACATTCCCATGGTAGTCTGAACTGAGTTGTTGTTCAGTCCAATTCTAAATATTTTCGAGAGTTTTCTGCCAGCAGATTTTATTTTCCGCAGGAGTAAAATCCTCCATCTGTTGCCATGCTGCGAAGAGAATTTTCCCTTAATTAAGAAAGAGAAAATTTCGAGCTTCGTACCAAATGCTTTGCACAAATTCAGGTGTATTTCTGTATAAGAGATATTTTGTTTTTGATAGGAAGAAAGACTACATGCTCAAGAGCAGAGTAATGAACGCGATCATAGGCACAGGATATTTATTAAGTAATGTTGGAAAAGGATGTAGAGGAGAGAGCTAAGAAAATCCCCTAGCAGCATACTACACGTGAATAATGACCTTGGAAATCAATGGGGACTATCTCCGCACGGCACCTACGGTATGTACATCACAGTTATTAGACCAATTACAACCCGCGCCTCCTTAGTATGGTGAAGGGTTCTAGACAAAGGGAATAACAGGAAAATAATAGGAAAAGTGTAAAGACTCGCAAGCCTTGGCATATCGCGGGAGCAGTGAGTAGCGCACCTCAGGAAGGGCACGGCCGCACAGAGTGCCCTCAGGCTCAGAGAGGCAAACAATTTTTGGCATGCGGCAACACTGATTCAAATAAAATGGGGTCGGCTCAATGGAATTAAAGCTGACATAGAAGCCCGCACTTATTACATTACGCATTTTTCGGGACTTCAATACTAAAATACCTATTAGGTTCCCGACCAGAGAAGAATTCGATACAGTACTGCCAGTAGCAGTAGTAGTAGGTCCCCGGAAGGGTATGAGTCGGCTGATGAGAAGAAGCAGATATCTTCGTACTACTACCGTTTAGTAAGTACACCGTGGCCGCAACTAATGACTTGTGAAACAAACGGGAAGACTGTGAGACCACAAGGATATTATGGACGCGACTTTGTAGGAAAAAGACGAGGGACGTACTGAAACTCAAGAAACTAAGAGTCTTTAGCGGTGTCACCACAAGACACTCTAAGTACTATAGCACCAATGCTTCATTGATGGCGAATACCAATAAGTACTATCTGCAGAAGCTGCCGGTATGAGGATGACGAAGAGTCAATTGACCCCTTTCTGTGTCGATGTCCGGGTCAACAGTCGAAGCGCCTCAAACACTTGGCATCACGCTTCTTCGACAGTCTGTACGAGATAGCGGAGATGGAACTTTTGGATCTCCTCGGCTTCATTAGGGATAGCAATTTGTTCAGTAGAATAATGACTTGTAAGTACTTGACTACTCTCTCGGTTATGGGTACATGTCTCCGCCTGACACTCGCTTGAATAGGGCACTCACAACCGTCAATGTATGGAGCCTAACCTAAACTAGACAATGCATTGAAGCCTTTACACATATGCAGGCTTGACCATTAACTAGATATATGATGTAAGAACAAGTAATAAATATCCCATTTTACCAGATTTCAAAAATGTACCAAATCTGAAAGTTATGCACCAGTGTAAAAAACTGCAAAAATGGTTACCATTCGGCCCTGAAACTGGAATATTTAATGGCTACCGGCTAGTTATAGCCAAAGACCAGTGGTGGATCCAGCGGGGGGGTTTCGGGTGTTAAACTACGTGTATACGAAAATGACCTTTATGTAAATACAATAATGAAAGTAAAGGTGAGTACGTACATAGATAAAGAAACGGATATTACATGCGCCCCACGCTTTTCATTTTCAATTTCATAGATTGTTT
>NW_023458565.1:24152137-24161845 GCF_013731165.1 Rhagoletis pomonella
GAATAAAAGTTTGCAATAGATATTAAAATAATTCAACGATATTAATAGAAAGGTGCACACACATGCATTTACATATGTATGTACATACAAACGAGCACCAATTAATTTTATTTAAAGAAATGGCGTGTCGTCTATTTCCGGTGTAGCAAACGTAGTACATAGGGCGACATCTAGATGTCATCTACCTCGCCCTATTCACTATGCTTTTTTATAGGAGCTTTTCAAAGCTTTGCTTTATGGTGTCGGACACACAACATTGAAAGTTTCTGGAACACAACATTGAAAGTTTCTGGAACACAACATTGCAAGTTGATAAAAGCGTTGTAAAAAGGCAAAAAATATAATCTTAAGCAAAGGCAGATGCATATATCTATGTACATATGTAGTATGTATCTTGGTTAAGAGACAAAATAGATCTCTAACGTAAGTTTCACTTCTCCAGTATGGCCAAGGCGCGCTTACTGTTTTCGATAAAAAAAAATAATCGTTATTTTTCAATTTTTAACCGTTATAATGAAGACTACATTTATGACCCTTCATAAATCCTTTATGATTTAAAAAACTAAATCTGAACGTAACAGTAATGATATGATCAAAAAAATAAAAATCCAAATATGGCGATGAAATTTTATGAGGAAAATATAAATTCAATTTGAATGGTCAAATTATGATTTTTATTATAAAGGTGCAGATAGCAGATGGAAACAGCAAGAAGAGAAAGATTTGGTTTCACTTAGCGTTTTATCTCGAAATCGCCAACCAAGAGGAAGAAACTTTTATTAATTGGGCTAAATATTTTCAAAATTGACCAGTGCTTATTGAAAATTTCTCAGTTATCACAAGCGATCCTACACATGTATGTACTATATAATGGATATTAGGAAATTGGACGCTAAGCAATATAAGCAGCCCAACCAAAATTGTGTAGCTCTCTTGAAATGGCCCACTAATATTGTTTATTATTCCAGCCATTCTCTGGACCAAATTTATGTCAGAGTAAAAGGCACGAACGCATTGCGGGTGTAATAAGTATGTACAATGTGCATAGAAGTACTCACATAAGCGGTCAAATGTATAAAATTGTAAGTGGTTTCTGAGTGGCTATGCAAGATCGGCGTTCGAAAATGTGGCCAAAAGCGTAAACACTCAGTTTTTCTTAGCACTTTGGTGCGAACGGTTGCGCTAAATTCGAGAAATTGGTTGAAAAAGTGTCGGGCTGGAATAATAAGATCATATGTGTATTGTTTTTATTGAGAATTTAAGAAATCTAATTCAGCACTCAATTATTGATAAAAATATTAAAAATAATTGTGCAAACATTTGAAACTCCTTTGTTTATATAGGCATATGCATGAATATTTGTTTTGGCCATACATTTTGATATACATCCATATATATATGTATTTGTTTGTACATATGTAACGATCGGCATAAATCAAAGCTGAATTGATCAGTAAATATTTAAACAGGAACATATGTTCGTTACCAAAAGTGTGTATGTACATATGTTGGTCCATACGCATGCGGTCTATTTGTGGTCGAATGAGTTCATGCCAATTCTGATCGAGCACTTCTTCGTGAATTTTTGGAAATTTAATAAAAAATTATAAAAATTTACAGATCCTTTTAAGTGGTTTTTCTTCGCTACAATTCGCGCGCATGGTCCACTCAATCGTCAACAGCGAATTCCAGCGAAAGTGTAGTGCCTTGCAACAGAAACTTATCACATATATTGATCGTGTTTCAGCACCACTTACCATGGAGAATGTTCGCTTTTCCATTATTGTAAGATTTCAATTGCTTTCCCATTGAATCCTTTTATGAATACATATTTAGTGCCTACCAAAACTATTTGCTTTCGAATAGCATACAATTTTCATTACTCAAATACACTTCACACATTTATAGGAGAACGATCTCAAATGGAATTCGGAGTGCCATGAAACACACGATCTCTTCTTCGACAAGCGTAGCATCTCCAGCGAGAGTAGCAACAATAGTGATGCGGTCTTTAGCGATGAGGCGCATGAGATATTCTTGTGGCAACAACAACATCAAATGATCTGGGATCAGCACGAAATCGAGGAGACACTTAGTCTGGTCCCCAATTCGCATGCCATATTCGCAATGGTCAAAACAAATTGTTTTCAAGGTTTGATTTTTTTTTTGTAAAATTTCAAACAAAAATTCTCCATTAAAAGGGCCTCTAAAATAAATATTCTAACCCTAGAACTTATACCCGGCTCCAGTGATGCCAATTTGGCGCTACTCTATGCCTCTATCTATGGTTGTGTGGAGAATATTCTTGCTCTACTCGATCAGTATGCCGCCGATCCGAATTGCAAGGACATACGCGGCCGCACGCCTCTCCATTTCGCTTGTTGCCGCGGCAATGCACACTTCGCCAAAGTGCTATTGGACCGTGGCGCTGACCCGAATCGCTATGATGGCAAAAAGGAAGTTACACCCTTACATTGTGCGGCCAGGTTAGTCATACCGATTGGTTGTTGTTAGTGCTGCGCGTGTTGTTAGCGCATTGCTATTTCAAGCATTTTATTCACACCTCAGCGCAATAGTTGTAAACAAAAATAATTAGACCAACAACTTTTTGACGCGTTTGGAAAAGAAAACATTTAATTTCATTTAATTTTCTTTCCGTTTATTTATTTTTTTTCTCCGGCCTTGCTGTGATTGCCCGCGCGCGCGCCTATGCGATCACAACCACGATCACGATCACCACCACCCCATTTAATTTGGTTGTGCGCTCGATTGCTCGATTGCGTTGAACCGTCGCGCGGTGGTAGCGCTAAGAGCGTGGAATGCATTTTGCTGCTTTTGAAACGGAAAGCGCACATCAATATTGGCATTGAGAAGCGTTCGGCGTTGCATTTCGCTATCGATCGCAATGCGGTTGAGTGTGTGGAGATATTGCTTAAATATGGCGCGGATCCCAATACGCCACAGGTAAATAGTGAGACATTAACATAACACTAATTTTCCCAGTTATGCGCTCGCTACTAATGAAACACGTATGTATGTATTTTTTTCATATCTCAGGTCTACACGGAAACGCCGCTGCATACAGCTTGCGCACTGGGCTTCAGCAAATGTGTGGAATTGCTATTGAATCATGGCGCGGATGTGCGCTCACAATTCGGCGAAGGGAAATTGACAGCCTTGCACTTGGGTATGTTTTGTGTTCACTGTTTAACAGCTGCAAATTTTCACTGTCTATTCACACAAAACAAATCCGATACGAGTTTCTTTCCCGCGTAACTGTTGCTTTCTCTCATCCATCCCCTTCAGCCGCTGAGAATGATTACGTTGAATGTGTACGTTTGCTGTTGGAACATGGCGCTGACGTCGATTGCCGTAACGCCAGCCATCAGACCCCATTGCATTTGGCCTGCCTATCACAATCCATCGAAACGGTTGACATGCTGATCAAACATGGCGCCAATGTGAATGCAATCTATAGGGATGGCCGCACAGCTCTACATGCTGCGATCGTTAAGCAATCTCGAAGTTTGGACTGTTGCAATGCCTTGTTGAAGGCGGGTGCCAATGTCAACAAAGCAGATAATTTTGGCTATACACCGCTACATATCGCGGCCTTGAATGAGTTCAGCAATTGCGTGTACACTTTTATTGGTAAGTTTCGCATGATCAGGGAGATAGAAAATAATTAAACTTTAACCGTAATCGGTTGTTGATATGCGCGCACATATAAAAACTGGTTTTCCTATGGGAATTCGCTAATAAGAATCGTCGCACACTTCGAAATCGCATTATTGCGGAAGCTGAGTTCGAAAGCGTAAGTTCGGGTCATAAAGCGTCGGGTGAAGAATATGATGAAAAGGAAAATAAGCAATGTTCTCATAGCCACGGGTGATGAAACTCACGAATGTTGCAACAAGTCCCGGAGATGTGAAGGGTTGGTAGAGCATTATAACCCATTCTATCCTATCATAACTTATTAAATTAAATTATCTCACGGTTTTTCCTAGGGAATGGAGGGTCCTAGAACCACTCGAAGTATCGGAGGTGTGGTCTGAGCCCCCTGTGAAAGATGCTAATTTTCCCACATTTTTACTTTGCTTTGAAGGTTAAATCGTTTCTTTTTATTTGACTCTGTAACCGTTTTAGCGATTTTGGCCGGGTCCAACAAAGCACGCCAGTCGGTTAATCTTCTTGCTAACAGGCGCTAATTAGAAACACCAAGTAAAGCCAGTCCTTCTTCACATGGTCTTTCCAACACAGAGGAGGGCTACCTCTTCCTTCCATTCGTACGATAAGTCCTAACCAGCGCTACACAATTCCGTCGTCGCTAACGCACGGAGGCCTGTATATCTTCCACGGAATCTTTCTCTCGAATACTCCAAGGGCCGCCTCATCGGATGTTGACATTGTACATGCTTCATCGCCTTGTATTCGTACGATGAGAGGGGACTTCATATCCTCATTGCATACTCAGTCCAAAGTAGCACTTGTTGATATGGATTTCACTAACGTTAATGCTGGTTCAAAAGTTTTCGAAGTCCTCTACTACATCGCGCCAACGTGCTTTCAAATCGACAAATAGTTTGTATGTGCCGGTTTTTCTCTCGATATTTTTTTCCAAGTGGCAGACCTTTGTCTTCGGTTGCTTTGTTATATTGAGCCGCACTGTTCTTTTCGAATTTCACAATGGCCATCATCGATTGATGTGGCCAAATCTGGAAATCAGTCCCTATTTCGTCGTTCTTGTTCTCGTAAGCTGTCGAACTTTCTGCAAACGCATTCCGACGCTCTTTGTGCCGTGGTTAAGATCGGTATTTTTCTATCTATCTAAAAGGGTCAATACATTCCGGGTACCGGTTTTCCCGCTGTTACCGACGCGCAGTTGGAATATTTCGACGAACTTTTGTTCAAAAATGGCTGAAAGACTAAATTTTTTATCGCATTGAATTGGTTTTAAAAAACAAATCCGACTTTTTTTTACTCGGGCTCAGACAGTCTTTTCTAAAATCCGTTCCAAGTATTTCCAAGAAAAAATATACATATACGGATTGGCCAAAATTTGACTTCTCCGGCATTTCTTAAATAAAATCTGTAGTAAAATTTCCGCCGCGCGATGGGTGCACCCGACTAGGAACGTGTTAGAGGCAACTAAACCCTAGTCCTCGTTGGCTCGACCATGTCTAAATAGCAACTTTCCTGGGCTTATCGTTAGTTAAGCTTGCCGTTGTAGCAAAAACAAGAGAGAGTATGAGAGTTTTCATTATGAATATTTTCATATCTTACGAGCTTTACCGGAACAGTTATATGAAAAAAATGCATCAGCTGTCACAGTTGACGTAAGGCCCATTCTTATCTTCGGAGTTACAGTATGGTGCCGAATGCTGGCCAAAAATACGTCCAAAAGCAAAATGGAAAAAGTGCTTATCACGGTGGCCTTTACCTCTAACCACTGCAAAGCTCCTAACGCTCCCTCGGTCCTTCTAACCACACTCCTAAGTCTTGCGTAAATGACACTAGGCAAACAAGCGTTTTACCTGCCTACTTTGATAATTACAATCCCCGTTATGAGCGAATGGTGAAGTGAAAAAAGCTAGACGCTAGATCCATTTCAATCTTCAGCGATTATTTCGAGCTAAATAATAAAGTCGGCAACAACATCCATTCGGAAGAACTAGTTCTAAGCTGCTGCTGTCCTTTAGTAGAATACACCATCAACGTATGCTCCGAAGGCTTCAATTTAATATCTGCAGTGCAACAATACCTCTTCGAAGATAGCAATTCAATGACGAATGGTTCTAAGCGGCCACGCGATGCGTAAATAATATAGTCTGGGTTGTCGGGCTAAGAAACTTATTTGTAGTCGTTCAATTCTGCGCCAAATGCCATCAAGCAAACCATCTGCTAACGAACTACAGACATACATATCATCACTAGATCTGTCTTTATTGGAAAAGACAACCACCGGTGTGCGACGAATTAATGTAAACATATATGAGTCTCTAGTTCTCCTTGATCGTCTGTCTATTAGCTCAGAGTGTAGTTTCATCAACGGACATTGTTCAATGGAAATACACGAAGGCGTAAATGTTTTCCTCTAATGATTTCTACCGCCATTGCAGTAGAAGACGATAAAAAGCATCGAGCACTTTCTCTGCTACTGCACGACCTAGTTCTAAATACGACAACGTAATCTGAAGCACTTCATAAAGGATTGCCCAGCGGACTAATAATCCTTGCTAATTTGTATCTAAATACTAGGCCGTAGTATAAGAAATGCATTAATTTCTGGCATCGCATCAAAAAAAAGTACTTTCGAAGGAAAAGTCTTGAAATAAAGCACAAAATAGACTTTTAGGAAAATAAATAAAGTCAAAGGCCAGCATCATGAGAAAAAGCACTGTACTTTTAAATATAGTACGGATGGTCACCGTACCTATAGAGTTTTAGGCTTCCTTCGCCCTCTCTTGAAGGTCATTTCCTGATTTAATTTCAGGGTAAGAGCTGGATGAGCTGTGACAAACTTGTATCAGAAGAAGCATTTTGACGCACTTACATATGCAAGGAATCTGGTCAAGCGACCTGTGTCCTTTCTTGAACTTCACAAAGGTGGCATCATTACATCTCCTTCTGGAGTTTGAGGCCCTTTAAAGCAGAAGGGAGAGGGGTATAGGGCATCTATGGCTAAGAGAGGAACACTCCCGGCGTCATGTCTGAAATTTCTAGGGCTCGCTGAGGTGTTGCAATGAGCTGGGGATACAATAGATTTATCTATCCCTGTGGTATTAAAAATATCCAGGGGCCTAAATGAGCCCTGTAATATACTGCCACTATAACTTAAGCAATCTACTCTATATTGGACCTCATTCTCCTCTACTACTACGTGAGCTAGTTTCCGCTGGCATTCAATTTAGCAAACTAATAATTTGAATTTCTATTTTAACGAAACTAATATTTTCCTCTCCTCTCCTACTTATGTACTTCACAGAACATGGTGCTGATATAACAGCACGTACGATGGGTAATGTATCTGCTTTGTCATTCATCGTACGACGTACGCCAGAGATTATACCGAAACTTACGGCCAAAATGGACAATTCCATTAAAGTAAACGACCATGAAATCGGTGACGTTGATTGTGAAATCAAATTGGATTTTCGTCTCTTGGTGCCGCCTACTTCATTGGAACGCGGCGAAACTGAATTGCTGTTGTCATTGATCGAAGTTGGCCAGAAACGTTTACTTATGCATCCATTGTGTGAAACTTTTCTTTTTCTCAAATGGCGACGTATACGTAAATTCTTTCTGATGAGCCTCTTTTATCATGCTATCTATGTAATACTCTTCACAATGTATATTGTTGGTGTATATGCGCGCAATTGTGATAAGAATCCGAATTGTGAAGCTCCTGGATATATATGCACAGTGGGCTATTTTGTTATTATACTGAATTTAATATTAATGGGCAAAGAGATTTTTCAGGTAACTATTTACTAGATAATGCGTGATGATGTGTACAGTTGCTTATGAAAATATTTAGTTACTTTAACTGATGTACATATGTACGCGTAATTACAGATGGCTCACGGCTTACAAGGTTATGCGAAATATTGGGAAAATTGGTTGCAATGGGCTATTGTCTTCGGTGTATTGCTTTGTGTGGTGAGTCATTAGCGCAACGCTACTTTAAATGCTACCTAATTTTTCTACCTTTTTAGACGCCTGAAATTTTAGTGCCCAGTAATTTGTTGGCGGTGCCTATGTGGCAGCATCATGTGGCAGCCATTGTTGTGCTTTTGGTTTGGTTGGAGTTAATGATGTTGGTGGGACGTTTTCCGATATTCGGCGTTTACGTGCAGATGTTTACGAAAGGTAAGGATGGTGCAAAAACGCAGAAATAACAAAAAGATTGTTAGTTTTTTTTTACTTTAACTTTGGAACAAACGATTTAGGTAATTTCATTGTACATAATTGTCGGAATGAGGTTTTAAAGAAAATTGCAAATAAAGAGTATTGAATATAAGCCCTCGGTATGTATGTACATTAGGGTGGTCCAAAAACCCCATAAATAATAAAATCATTTTTTATTAAATCTAGAAAAATTCTAGGGTATGTGAGCTTAACATTGTAAACTTTTTTGGACCACCTTAGGCTTAGGAAAGCTTGATAGTGCCGTATCTTCTGAGAGATTGTTGCTTCTGTTGACATGTTCTGGGAAGAGGGCCCTCCGTCTGGGCAGAGATCCATTGGCATTAGGCTGATTAGCTCCAGAAATCGACCAGTAGCTGACTGAGCTTTATGAAGCGCTCATGCCTGGTTGATCTTCGTATGGGTTTTATTATTACACGAGAAGTGTGGTCAGAAGGTGCAGTAATCTCAGTACAAATTCTTAGCCAAAAGTTCAACTTCAAGTCGACACCGGTTGCCATGATCTCACAGCAATAATTATTTAGGCCAAAATGAATAAATTAAGAAGCTATATATAAATGTAAATATAAAAAATATAGAAGCAATTCTGGGACCCCCTAATGCACATCCATACGAACATGTGCAAACGTGATCCTTTCGCAGTTTTCGGACCGCACGCTTTCATTTGTCCGATTTCTTAGACGTTTTAAGCTCAAAATGTAATGTAATGACTGTAAGCGTTGTTTTTGGAGACGGTTTCCAATATGTATGTGGATTAGAGTGGACCAAGTTTTGTATGGAGGAAAAAAAAATGTCATCGAAGAAAACGGGGCACCGCCTTAGTTTTTTTCCTTTTGGTATTTTTAATATCTATACCAACTCAATGAGCTTGATCGCTTTGAAACTGACAAAAATATTGGCGAAAGCTACTGTTGTCATGACAACTGACGCTTGTTATATTTTTTTAGCCAATTTAAATTTGAAATGTTCTTAGGTTGCTTAACCAATCGTTTGGTTAATATAGGTACAAAATATTTCCAGAGTAATAAATATTAACATTACATGGGCATCCACTAAATCTATACTTAGAAACATATAAAGTTCGGTGCCAGCACCTCTTTCGGCAAGAAAAAAAATTTTGGAAGGTGCCCCAAACCCTATCTCGGAAAATTTTTGGAGCTCTCTAATGTACATTTATATGTGTATGCTTACCTATATGTGTGTATGTATGTGTATTAGAAGCTCCAACTGAGGAGGTTAGCGTGATCCGCACGCAGCTTAGCTTGTGATCGATTCGCTATTAATTTTCAGCCGCAAGGTAAATCATTTAAATGGCACTATAATTTTTTAAGGGTACACGCTTGCGTACACACGTTTTTATGTACATATACACCTTTGCATTTGTTCTTAACAAAATTCATGACCAGATTTCTTACTGGGTCTCTTTGCATTATCTATTATTTCCCAGTTGCTGGCAATTTTTGTAAATTTTTATTGGCCTACATCTGCTTGTTAATCGCCTTTTGCCTCAGCTTCTCAGTGCTGTTCAACGACTATCCACCATTCGAAAATATAACTTGGTAAATATTTTTTAATAATCTCTATATGGAAATAATGTTAAGAATAAAAACAAATCACCATCTCTTTTCTTAGGTCACTACTCAAAGCCATCACTATGATGTCCGGTGAATTAGAGTTCGAAGATATATTTTACGGCGATGCACCAGTGAAATTTCCTGTCACCTCACACATTCTGTTTCTCTGCTTCGTACTACTCGTCACCGTTATACTCACCAATCTGAT
>NW_023458565.1:24161945-24170871 GCF_013731165.1 Rhagoletis pomonella
CCCACCAACATCATTAACTCCAACCAAACCAAAAGCACAACAATGGCTGCCACATGATGCTGCCACATAGGCACCGCCAACAAATTACTGGGCACTAAAATTTCAGGCGTCTAAAAAGGTAGAAAAATTAGGTAGCATTTACAGTAGCGTTGCGCTAATGACCCACCACACAAAGCAAGACACCGAAGACAATAGCCCATTGCAACCAATTTTCCCAATATTTCGCATAACCTTGTAAGCCGTGAGCCATCTGTAATTACGCGTACAATAAATACTTTAATAAGCAACTCTACGCATCATCACGCATTATCTAGTAAATAGTTACCTGAAAAATCTCTTTGCCCATTAATATTAAATTCAGTATAATAACAAAATAGCCCACTGTGCATATATATCCAGGAGCTTCACAATTCGGATTCTTATCACAATTGCGCGCATATACACCAACAATATACATTGTGAAGAGTATTACATAGATAGCATGATAAAAGAGGCTCATCAGAAAGAATTTACGTATACGTCGCCATTTGAGAAAAAGAAAAGTTTCACACAATGGATGCATAAGTAAACGTTTTTGGCCAACTTCGATCAATGACAACAGCAATTCAGTTTCGCCGCGTTCCAATGAAGTAGGCGGCACCAAAAGACTAAAATCCAATTTGATTTCACAATCAACGTCACCGATTTCATGGTCGTTTACTTTAATGGAATTGTCCATTTTGGCCGTAAGTTTCGGTATAATCTCTGGCGTACGTCGTACGATGAATGACAAAGCAGATACATTACCCATCGTACGTGCTGTTATATCAGCACCATGTTCTGTGAAGTACATAAGTAGGAGAGGAGAGGAAAATATTAGTTTCGTTTAAAAATAGAAATTCAAATTATTAGTTTGCTAAATTGAATGCCAGCGGCAACTAGCTAACGTAGTAGTAGAGAACAATGAGGTCCCCTATAGAGCAGATTACCAGTAAGCACTGTGACAAGTAGGTCTATTGTGCCCTCAACTCATCGCAACACCTCGGCTTGCGCTAGAGACTACTTAAATTTCAAAATTTCCTTTACATAGGTCGCTTGACCAGAATCTTAGCATCTGTAAGTAGCCTCTAAGCCTATAATGGCCCGTCAAAATGGTTCAGTTTCTCCTATATGTTTTTTGGTTATACCCTTCTAGTAATGTTTTAGCTTGACGAAGACCAACAACGATACCTTTGATCCCCTAAAGCATTTCGGTAGTCAGTATAAACCTCCCAGTTTTTTTTTAAATTAATTCATCTAACAAAGCAAATATTTGTATCTTATCTTGTCCCAAGGAGCATCAAAGACAAGGAAATTTCATATTTCGATCGCAAATAAGCAATAAATACACTCGAAGATATGAATTTCCTTATTTCGATCGATGGGTTTTAGAAAACATTTCTCTTCTGATACAAGTTTGTCATAGCTCATCCAAAAGGCATACTGCTCTTGCCCTGAAATTAAATCAGAAAATGACCTTCGAACAGAAAGCGAAGGAAGCCTAATAGTTGATTTCCACCAAGCAGTTTATGCCTATTGGAAAAAGCAGATTACAACTCAAAGGCGGCAATTCCTCCTATTAAGTAGAAGAAAACGAGAGGAAAAAAACAATAATTAGGAAATAAACCTTGCCGACTACCCCATGTTAGAATTCGCGGAACTTATTTGAGCTCTTAACTGCAGTTAAGTCTTTGGTGGAAATAGGCTATAACAGTCTATAGGTACTGTGACCATCCGTACTATATTTAAAAGGACAGTCCTTTTTCTCATGATGCTGGCCTTTGACTTTATTTATTTTCCTAAAAGTCTATTTTGTCCTTTATTTCAAGACTTTTCCTTTGAAAGTACTTTTTTTTTGATGCGAAGTCAGAAATTAAGGCATATCTTATAATATGGCCTAGTATTTAGATACAAATTGTGAAGAAATAGCTAGGATTCTTAATCCGCTGGGAATCCTTTATGAAGTGCTTCAGACTGCGTTGTCGTATTAAGGACTAGGTAGGACAGTAGCAGAGAAAATGCTCGATGCTGTTTACCATCTTCTACTGCAACTGCGGTAGAAAGTATTAGAAGGAGACCTTTACGCCTTCGTGTATTTCCATTGAACAATGTCCGTTGATGAAACCAAACTCTGAGCTAACGGACAGACGATCAAGGAGAACTAGAGACTCATATATGTTTACATTAATTCGTCGCACACCGGTGGTTGTCTTCTCCAATAAAAACAGATCTAGTGACGATATGTATGTCTGTAGTTCGTTTGCAGATGGTTTGCTTGATGGCATCTGGCGCAGAATTGAATGACTACAAATAATTTTCTTAGCCCGGCAACCCAGACTACATTATTTACGCATCGCGTGGACGCTTAGAACCATTCGTCCTTGAATTGCTACCTTCGAAGAGGTATTGTTGCACTGCAGAATTAAATCGAAGCCTTCAGAGCATACGTTGATGGAGTATTCTATTACAGGACAGCAGCAGCAGCTTAGGACTAGTTATTCCGAAATAATCGCTGAAGATTGAAATGGATCTAGTGTCTAGCTTTTTTCACTTCATCATTCGCTCATAACGGGGATTCTAGTTATCAAAGTAGGCAGGTAAAACGCTTGTTTGCCTAGTGTCATTTACGCAAGACTGGGGTGTGTAGTTAGAAGGACTGAGGGAGCGTTAGGAGCTTTGCAGTGGTTAGAGGTAAAGGCCACAGTGATTAGCACTCTTTCCATTTTGTTTTTGGACGTATTTTTGGCCAGCATTCGGCACCATACTGTAACTCCGAAGATAAGAATGCGCCTTACGTCAACTGTGACAGCTGATGCATTTTTTTTTCAGCAGGAAAACCGAAATCCGGAATGTATTGACCCTTTTACATCGATAGAAAAATCCCAATCTTAACCACGGCAGAAAGAGCGTCGGAATGGGTTTCAAGAAAGTTCGACAGCTTACGGAAGGTTTTAAGACCGGGTCAAATTCTTACGAGAACAAGAACGACGAAATGGGGACTGATTTCCAGATCTGGCCACACCAATCGATGATGGCCATTGTGAAATACGAAAAGAACAGTGCGGCTCAATATAACAAAGCAACCGAAGACAAGGGTCTGCCACTTGGAAAAGAATATCGGGAGAAAAACCGGCACATACTAACTATTTTTCGATTTCAAAGACGCTTTCGAAAGCACGTTGGTGCGATGTAGTAGAGGACTTCGAAAACTTGTGAACCAGCATTAACGCTAAAGAAATCCATATCAACAAGTGCTACTTTGGACTGAGTATGCAATGAGGATATGAAGTCCCCTCTCATCGTACGAATACAAGGCGCTGAAGCATGTCAACATCCGATGAGGCGGCCCTTGGAGTATTCGAGAGAAAGATTCTGTGGAGGATTTACAGGCCTCGGTGCGTTAGCAACGACGGCATTGTGTAGCGCTGGTTAGGACTTATCGTACGAATGGAAGAAAGAGGTAGCCCTCCTCTGTGTTGGAAAGACCATATGAAGAAGGACTGGGCTTTACTTGGTGTTTCTAATTAGCGCCTGTTAGCAAGAAGATTAACAGACTGGCGTGCATTGTTGGACCCGGCCAAAATCGCTAAAACGGTTACAGAGCCAAAATAGAAAACGATCTAAGCTCCAAAGAAAGGTAAAAATGTGGGAAAATTAACACCTTTACCAGGTTGCTCTGACCACACCTCCGATACTTCGAGTGGTTCTAGGACCCACCATTCCCTAGGCAAAACCATGCGATAATTTGTAAGTTATGATAGGATAGAATGGGTTATAATGCTCTACCAACCCTGCACATCTCCGGGACTTGTTGCAACATTCGTGAGTTTCATCACTCGTGGTTTCTCATTGCTTATCTTCCTTTTCATCATATTCTTCACTCGACGCTTCATGACCCGAACTTACGCTTTCGAACTCAGCTTCCGCAATAATGCGATTTCGAAGTGTGCGACGATTCTTATTAGCGAATTCCCAGAGGAAAACCAATTTTTATGTACGCGCGCATACCAACAACCGATTACGGCTAAAGTTTAATTATTTCCCACCTCACTGATCATGCGAAACTTACCAATAAAAGTGTACACGCAATTGCTGAACTCATTCAAGGCCGCGATATGTAGCGGTGTATAGCCAAAATTATCTGCTTTGTTGACATTGGCACCCGCCTTCAACAAGGCATTGCAACAGTCCAAACTTCGAGATTGCTTAACGATCGCAGCATGTAGAGCTGTGCGGCCATCCCTATAGATTGCATTCACATTGGCGCCATGTTTGATCAGCATGTCAACCGTTTCGATGGATTGTGATAGGCAGGCCAAGTGCAATGGGGTCTGATGGCTGGCATTACGGCAATCGACGTCAGCGCCATGTTCCAACAGCAAACGTACACATTCAACGTAATCATTCTCAGCGGCTGCAGGCGATGGATGAGGGAAAGCAACAGTTACGCGGGAAAGAAACTCGTATCATTGTTTGCTCGGATTTTTTTTTGTTTTGTTTGTGTGAATTGACAGTGAAAATTTGTAGCTGCTAAACAGTGAACACAAAACATACCCAAGTGCAAGGCTGTCAGTTTCCCTTCGCCGAATTGTGAGCGCACATCCGCGCCATGATTCAATAGTAATTCCACACATTTGCTGAAGCCCAGTGCGCAAGCTGTATGCAGCGGCGTTTCCGTGTAGACCTGAGATATGAAAAAATACATACATACATACGTGTTTCATTAGTAGCGAGCGCATAACTGGGAAAATTAGTGTTAAGTTAATGTCGCACTATTTACCTGTGGCGTATTGGGATCCGCGCCATATTTAAGCAATATCTCCACACACTCAACCGCATTGCGATCGATAGCGAAATGCAACGCCGAACGCTTCTCAATGCCAATATTGATGTGCGCTTTCCGTTTCAAAAGCAGCAAAATGCATTCCACGCTCTTAGCGCTACCACCGCGCGGCGGTTCAACGCAATCGAGCGCACAACCAAATTAATTGGGGTGGTGGTGATCGTGATCGTGGTTGCGATCGCATAGGCGCGCGCGCGGGCAATCACAGCAAGGCCGGAGAAAAAAAACGCAAAGAAAATTAAATGAAATTAAATGTTTTCTTTTCCAAACGCGTCAAAAAGTTGTTGGTCTAATTATTTTTGTTTACAACTATTGCGCTGAGGTGTGAATAAAATGCTGAGCGTTGAAATAGCAATGCGCTAACAATACGCGCAGCACTAACAACAACCAATCGGTATGACTAACCTGGCCGCACAATGTAAGGGTGTAACTTCCTTTTTGCCGTCATAGCGATTCGGGTCAGCGCCACGGTCCAATAGCACTTTGGCGAACTGTGCATTGCCGCGGCAGCAAGCAAAATGGAGCGGAGTGCGGCCGCGTATGTCCTTGCAATTCGGATCGGCGGCATACTGATCGAGTAGAGCGAGAATATTCTCCACACAACCATAGATAGAGGCATAGAGTAGCGCTAAATTGGCATCACTGGAGCCGGGTATAAGTTCTAGGGTTAGAATATTTATTTTAGAGGCCCTTTTAATGCAGAATTTTTGTTTGAAATTTTACAAAACATTCAAACCTTGAAAACAATTTGTTTTGACCATTGCAAATATGCCATGCGAATTGGGGACCAGACTAAGTGTTTCCTCGATTTCGTGCTGATCCCAGATCATTTGATGTTGTTGTTGCCACAAGAATATCTCATGCGCCTCATCGCTAAAGACCGCATCACTATTGTTGCTACTCTCGCTGGAGATGCTACGCTTGTCGAAGAAGAGATCGTGTGTTTCATGGCTCTCCGAATTCCATTTGAGATCGTTCTCCTATGAATGTGTGAAGTGTATTTGAGTAATGAAAATTGTATGCTATTCGAAAGCAAATAGTTTTGGTAGGCACTAGATATTCGTGAAAGGATTCAATGGGAAAACAATTGAAATCTTACAATAATGGAAAAGCGAACATTCTCCATGGTCAGTGGTGCTGAAACACGATCAATATATGTGATAAGTTTCTGTTGCAAGGCACTACACTTTCGCTGGAATTCGCTGTTGACGATTGAGTGGACCATGCGCGCGAATTGTAGCGAAAAAAAAAACACTTAAAAGGATCTGTCAATTTTTATAATTTTTTATTAAATTTGCAAAAATACACGTAGAAGCGCTCGATCACAATTGGCATGAACTCATTCGACCACAAATAAACCGCATGCGTATGGACCAACATATGTACACACACACTTTTTTTGCTAACGAACATATGTTCCTGTTTAAATATTTACTGATCTATTCAGCTTTGATTTATGCAGATCGTTACATATGTACAAACAAATACACATATGTGTAGATGTATATCAGAATGTATGGCCAAATCAAATATGCATACATATGCCTATATAAACAAAGGATTTTCAAATGTTTGCACAATTATTTTAAATATTTTTATCAATAATTGAGTGCTGAATTAGTTCTCTTATATTCGCAATATAAACAATTTTACATAGATATGTATGTTTGTATATGAAGTTTTCTCTGAGCTTATTATTCCAGCCCGACACTTTTTCAACCAATTTCCCGAATTTAGCGCAACCGTTCGCACCAAAGTGCTAAGAAAAACTGAGTGTTTACGCTTTTGGCCACATTTTCGAACGCCGATCTTGCATAGCCACTCAGAAACCACTTACAATTTTATACATTTGAATACTTATGTATGTGAGTACTTCTATGCACATGGTACATACTTATTACACCCGCAATGCGTTCGTGCCTTTTACTCTGACATAAATTTGGTCCAGAGAATGGCTGGAACAATAAACAATATTAGTGGGCCATTTCAAGAGAGCTACACATTTTTGGTTGGGCTGCTTATATTGCTTAGCGTCCAATTTCCTAATATCCATTATATATGTACATGTGTAGGATCGCTTGTGATAACTGAAAAATTTTCAATAAGCTACTGGTCAATTTTGAAAACATTTAGCCCAATTTATAAAAGTTTCTTCCTCTTGGTTGGCGATTTCGAGATAAAACGCTAAGTGAAACCAAATCTTTCTCTTCTTGGTGTTTCCATCTGCCAATTGCACCTTTATAATAAAAATTTTTTCAAAAATTTCATCGCCATATTTGGATTTTTATTTTTTTGATCATATCATTACTGTTACGTTTAATTTTTTAAATCATAAAGGATTTATGAAGGCTCATAAAATGTAGTCTTCATTACAACGGTTAAAAATTGAAAAATAACGATTATTTTTTTTTTTATTGAGAAAAGTAAGCAGGCGCCTCACTGTAACTAGAAGTGAAACTTACGTTACAGATCCATTTTATCCCATAACCAATATACATACATATGTACATAGATACATGCATCTGCTTTTGCTTAAGGTTATATTTTTTGCCTTTTTTTATTTAGATCCACCCCTGTTCGTTGTAACTACATTTATGTTATTCTGTTTTCCTTTATCTACATTTGTAGCTTTATACTCTATCAATAACAAAATCGATAGTAACATCCAACAAAACCGATAAAAAAAATTCGAAAACGAAATCGACGACAAATTCGATAGAAAAATCGATTAAAAATATCGATAACAAAATCGATAAAAATGTCGATAACAAAATCGAAAACAATATCGATAACAAAATCGGTAAATAATCGATAGTAAAACCTATAACCAAAATCGATTAGAAAATCGATAAAATATTGGTAAAAATATTTATTAAAAAAAATTTATAAAAAATATCGATAGCAATATCGATAACAAAATCGAAAGCAATATCGATAACAAAATCGATAAATATACGATAGAAAAATCGATACATAATCGTTAGAAAAGCCGACAAATAATCGATAACAAAAGCAATAAAAATGTCGACAACAAAATCGATAACAATATCGATAACAAAAATCGTTTAGAAAAACGTTAAAAACATCGATAAAAATATCGATTATTATATCGACAAGTCTCGAGAATCCCGAAAGTCTCTAAAATCCCAGATTGAGTCTGTGTCTCTATATATGTATCTACATCCTTTTCCCTATAATTACCTGTATTTTAATCTTCCTCTATCTTCATCTCTACTTTTATCGGTATCCCCATCATCTTTTTCTTTATATTTATCTTTGTTTTTACTTTTATGTTTATAATTATCTTCATCTACATACATATTCCTTTGCCCTTATATAAGTAGTGTTTAAATTTACCTTGTTCTTCATTTTTGCCTTTATCTTTACGCATCTTTGATTTTGTTTTATTTTTTCCTTTGCCTTTATCCCTTTCTTTATCTATGTTCGTACTCACCTTTACTTTCATTCTTGTATTGTTCTTTTTCAAAGTGTTATTCGTTATCCTTTTATTTGCAAGTTTTTGTTAAATTAATAACATACATTCAAGAAGCACATGTTTCCGTCTCACCCATTTCCGTTGCACTATTTCCGTTGCACTATTTCCATTGCACCATTTCTGTGTGCAATTTCCGTTGAATTTGCCAATTTACTCCCAACCAACCAACCGCCGCTAAAGCAGTTTCCGAAAAATTGAAATCTAACGATTATCAGAAAATAACGATTTTGCAATGATCTAAAACTATAAAAATCATGGTATTTACATAAGGGTTATTTTCGGTCTTTGGCTATAACAAGCTGGTAGCCATTAAATATTCCACTTTCAGGGCCTTCCCTGCATTATGTTTATAGCCACGGTTACCATTTTGATCGAATTGTAACCATTTTTGCAGTTTTTTACACTGGTGCATAACTTTCAAATTTGGTACATTTTTGAAATCTGGTAAAATGAGATATTTATTACCTGTGCTTCCATCATATATATATCTAGTTAATGGTCAAGCCTACATACATATGTGTAAAGTAGGGCTCGTAAAATTATCCGACTATTCGACTAATCGGTTAACC
>NW_023458565.1:24170971-24172172 GCF_013731165.1 Rhagoletis pomonella
AAAAGTAGTTATTGAAGAAAAAATAAATAATTAACTGTATTCTTTAGAGAAAAGCATACAAAACAATTTCGAAGAAAGCTTACCAAGCGCAAATATCAATTTTAACGATTTCATTTTGTTTGTTTACACCAGCTTTGATCACTTTTCTTATTTTAAATCTTCGCTGACCCGCTTTAACTGCCGTTGTTGTTCGTTGTCCATTTATTTGTTTAATTTTTTTTTTTTTAGTTGTTCCCAAATCGCGTCTTTCCTCTTCAACAGCTGGTTCTCTACTGATTCATAATTTCTTCTCTTACAAATACTCCTAGGCTTAAAAATACACAAATAAACTTATATGTAAGTACATCAAGGTGCATCACCCAAAAAAAAGTTGCGGTTTTTCTATTGGAATTATAAAATTTATTATATTTTAAGACTTCCGCCAAAATATTTCGGAAAAATATTAAGATGTATGTCAGTTGTACCGATTTGAAAATACTTTCCGACCTTCAAAACTCTATTTTTTTTGATTCCGTTGATAAAATTTTTAAATTTCTTTATGCATATCGTTTATGCTTAAACTCTTCTATAATCTGAGGTAATTTTTAGTAAAAAATTTTTAAACACTTTTCTTAAGATATAAAAGGCTTGATTTTAGAGATATTTTCAAATCGGTCCAGCCCACGTAAATCTTAATATTTTCCGAAATATTTTTGCGGAAGTCTTAAAATCCTATAAATTTTTATATTTCCGATGGAAAAACAGTCTTTTTTGTATGGCGAGTGATACACCCTAATGTGCATATGTATATTAAGGCATTTACTGATCTTATGCATGATGTTCTACTATTCTATTTTTCTCGAATTTTATTTGCATAATTTGTAAAATGAAAACAGTTTTGAGTTACGCTCAGCGAGATGTTTACTTTGTCGCTCAAAACAATTAAAATGTTCTCAGATATGGATGAGTCATTTAAGTGGAGTTTAAGATGCGCAACAATATAGGGTCACTAGGTACGATTGTATGTATATTAGGGTGATCCTTATAGTTTACGTTAAGTTAACTAACTATGATAAATAGAGGCGCACTTGGACTACTTAGTATTTAAATCTGTTTTTTTAACCGACTTTAAAAAAAAAGCGGAAGGTTATCAACTCGTCGGAATATTTTTTTTTATGTATGTATGTTATCGCATAACTTTGGACCACGTTAACCGATTTCT
>NW_023458565.1:24172272-24178906 GCF_013731165.1 Rhagoletis pomonella
AAACTTTTATATGAGAATCGAAGTCGGTTTCGTTTTTTGCTTAAAAAATTACTTGTTTATGAAACAATTAAATGGTTTAGAGTCAAATAGGAATGGGAGAGAAGGGAGTTTTATCGATCTATGATGCTTACCTTCATACGTACATATTTATATGTTGGTTTTAGCATCACTTTTCTACCCACAATAAAGTTCCTCAAGAGACTAATATCAAGAAGCAGAAGATTAGAAACCCTATCAGTAGCGATAAATGCGCCTTGCTTAGCTTTAGGAGCTACTTAGACCGCCTCCGATCTCCCTGTGGTCCGAGGAACTTAGCCATCTTGTATTCCAAGAGTTTCGCTCAGTGTTCCCTCAGCTGACCAGACGCCCATCATTCCAGTAGCAGACCAAATGTGACGACAACTCCTGCAGAGTTCCCTGTCTTGACAATAAGCGGATCATCAAAGACCCCAAGAGCCTTAATTGGCGCCTGGCTTTCGGAATATTCATACATATGTTCATATTTTTGACTACTAAGTATGAAATATGAAAATCATGGCTTTCGGACTTAAATTTAGGAAAAACTTTTTTTAATTGTTTTTTTGGTAAAATAGCGTATATTTTGGGGCCCTAACCGCGAAAATAACGTAAGGTAAATTTTTTTCAAAATTTTATTTTGGATGCAAAAATTCTCTAAGAGCATCTATATGTATTTCTGCATCATAATTTTTTTTTTTGTTTCTTTCGCTTAGACATGTACGTTGTTTTCGTGGATATGTACTGCACGTTTTTAAGTTTCCAAGATGGCCCCCATCTCTCTTCCTGGGTCGTTATGAAACATCTCAAGCTTTAAGGACTTTCATACAAGCTTTTGGATAGACTAATATTATTTCACCGATCTCAAATTTATTTATCTTCCCGGTTCTACCATCGTCATGCCACTTACGTACTATCTATGTAACCAGCCAGCGTCTGTAAAGAAGTCGATTTCGGCATCACTTGGTAGGACTGGTTTTGCCTATACAGACCCAGTTTTCTTCGTATACACAAATCCGACTTTCATCCGTGCGGCCTATGATCTTTGGCTATCACAATAAAGTATCGAGTCCAGGCCCCAGGCGATTTGAACCTTTCTTAGGCGGTTACTAAAGTTACCTTCACTGCTCTTTAGCTCTCGGCCACCTGCCATATGATTCGATATCGAAATAATATCTACTTACAGATTCACGAATTCCTCCTTATTCTCCTGACGTCTGACGACGGTTTGCTGCTTGAGAGATATTTATTCTGGTAATGCACTTGAAGGCTATCGAAGGCCGTAAATCTGGCCCTGTTTCCGTTCACAGCAGTCTCAACCGACGCTATTCGCTCGGCTGTAAGTTTACCACTTGAATCAAGAGACGTTCAGTGTTTGCGCTGGAGAGTTCCCGTTTCCTTCGACCTTAGCTATAAGCACAAACTTTTCGTCTTCCCGTACCAGAACGTTCCAAAAGTGTTTCGTGCAACTTTGGCACTTCGTTTCTTTGAAAATCAGCATTGGTAACACGACCCCAGTGGCCGAGTTCTTAGATGTGCAAACTTCCACACGGTGTGACCAAACTTCGATCCCTGATCCGAAAAGTTTTTTCTAAAAAGCTTATCACATAAAATCCATTCGAGTTATAAAGTCAAGACACATACTGCAAATGGAAGGAGAAGCTCGGCCATACACTTAGCAAAAATATGAGCGCTAAATATATTTCTTATTACATAGCTTAGTATGTACCAAGGTACATTGAACAGGTAGTATCAGTAGAGCAGCTGATTTGATTTATTTTCAAATTATTTGGTCTCGAAAATGTCAAATATTTTTAATTTTTTCTCACGAAAATTATAAGTTGTTAAAATCCATTTGCTTGTGAAACCTTTTTCCATACAAAACAAGCGATTGAATAGCAGCTTTTGGAACGTTCGCCCAAATCGGCAGCACGACCGCTGATTACTGGGCCTTGCAAAGGATGGATCAATGCTTCGAGAAGCAAACAAATTTACTAGGAAAGAAAGTTGCATCAATTTTTATTTTTTCCAATTTCAATTTTTTATTTTTTATAATTTTTTGTATTTCACATGGCACGCTTTGATTTAGAAGAAAAAATTCAGAACAGTTGTTGACACTTTCGATACCAGAAGCAACAACAAAATACACGCAAATGTTGTTTTTGCTCTACTGATACTACCTGTTTAATGTGCCTTGGTATGTACGTATGTATTTCAACACACATTTTGATTATTACACGCTTTTTTAAAGTTCAATGCCGTTTGATTTTACGGGAAGCAATAAATTAAAAATTCAAGCTTACTTTGAAGCAAGTAGCATCTGATAACCCCGGAAAATGGACTTTTTAATAACTGTTGTTTGTATTTGTAATTTGAATCGATATGTGTGAATTTCTTTCTATACATTTTTGAGTAAGTCAATAAAAAAAAAAAAAAAAAACGGGGCATGTGAATGGAAGGCGAAGTTCAACAGAAGTAAACACAAACGCAAATGGTAATTGAATTTCTTGAATTTTGTTTAATAATTTCACTTAAATGCAAATTTTATAACTTAAAAATAAGCAAATAAATTTTTTATTATTGACTAAATACCGGGTTTGTAATCTTGTTTATAATGCATTACAGGTGCCCAATCGTACAAAAACAACATCTGGAAATGAAACAATGTAAAAACGAATTCGTTCAAATAATATAATGCCGAATTTCCAGTAGGCAAATGACGAATAATGGTAATGAAATTTAATTACAATTTTTCTTAACGTAATAGCACAGGCATTTTTTAATGCTCAACTTTGTCATTAAAATTTGTCTCATTTAATGCCTAGTGTAAACCACTAACTTTTTTTCTAATAAACCGCTAGCTTAGAGTGAACAGTTTCAAATTTTACAGGAGAGAGAGCAAAAGACCTTTCAAATTTTTTGTGTTCCAGCTTTTGTTTGGCAAAAATTTTAAAGCGAAATTTCACATATTTTAAGCTAAAATTATTTGGAACTTTTCGGATTTTCTGTGACTATTTTGAACTAAGCAAATTTGCGTATGCTTCAATAGAAATACATAGTTAGAATCAATGTAGCAAAATTCCAATAAATCCAAATTTCAAACTTTGTA
Source organism: Rhagoletis pomonella (assembly GCF_013731165.1). Taxonomy (NCBI): domain Eukaryota; kingdom Metazoa; phylum Arthropoda; class Insecta; order Diptera; family Tephritidae; genus Rhagoletis; species Rhagoletis pomonella. The sequence goes on from NW_023458565.1 coordinate 24,175,397, forward strand.
CAAAAATTAGAAAAATTCAATAAATTGGCAAAAACCAATTTTTTTATTTTGATTAGGTATTTTTATGGCCCATTCAACTTTGAAAACAAAGTGCAAGTTAAAAGGGCCTACAAAATACCGTAGATTTTTGTTTTTTTTTTTTTGTTGGCGGTTTTGAGCATTTTCTTCTACATAACGAAGGTTCGCATTTTATTTTATGTACATACATACACACGAATATATTGGAAAAAATGCGCAACATCGTCAACAGGAAAAAAAATCCTCTTACACTTTATATTAAAATTCAATGGGCTACTGCATTTCTTCACCCTGATTCATAAAACATACACAAATTATAAACTTTTTTTTCTATAACTTTTTCTAATTTTTGTACAAAGTATAAAATTTGGATTTAAACGGTTTTTGTTAGACAATGAACTATGCCTTTATAAAAAAATAATTATGTAAAATTAATTTTAAAAAATAAATAAAAATTCCCCAAAACCGGGTGACCGTATCATAAGCTCTGATCCAGTACTCCACGCACTTACAGATTTTTACACGAACTTGCAGGAAGTTACAGGAAATCTGATCCCGTACACCAAATTCCTCCAAAATCCTGTAAATTAGAGCGATTTTTGGAGAGTTGTGTAGAGAATGAAGTTAGAAGATTTTCTTCTTCTAGTAAAATCATGAAAAGTGTCAAGCGATCACTACTTCACGTTTTTACAGGAAAAATGTTATTTTTTTTTTTTGTTCCCGTACTTTTTTTGTTACTCTTTTTTTTTACCCTCACTTCAGAGAGTAATTTTGCTGTTTGACATTTTTACAGAATTTTACACGAAAAGTATTGGATCAGAGCGATTTGGTAGCGGTGTGTATGAACTCGTACGTAAATATGTATGTATGTGTGTATATGTGCACATAATAAAAATCTAAACACTCCATACTAACCTTGACCGCAGCGCGCAGCACAATCCAGACGTGCATTATTGTGGTAATTCTGACTGTCGCTGCCACAAACAGGATTGTATTCCATGGTGGTAGGGCAGGCGCGCAAGCAGGCTAGATACTCTGGTGAAGGCACCGTAGTCGAAGAGGCAGGCGGTGCGGGAGTGGTAGTAGAAGAGGCATCTAGTTTAACCAAGAATTTATGCAGTAGTTAATTGTTTGTGTTTGCAACAAGAAGACACATTAATCTACTTTAAGTAAATATGTACATAGATAAGTACATATGAATAGTACATTAGGCACATGATTTTATTCTAAAATTAAATATATGTACCTATGGGGAGAGGATGAGGATGATGAAAAACCCACAAATATAACGCTTTCGTCAAAATTTGGTAAAAAAAATGCATGCAGGAAACTCCGCGAAAAAAAATTGTACTGGAAAATAAACATACATATTACGCATACATACTGAGCCCTAATCGCCGAAAACAGCTAAGCGAAATTTTTATAAAAATTTTTTTTTTTAGGAATATTTCTGCATCAAAAAGAAAATTAAAAAAGAATGTCCCTTACTTCCTATTTGCGGTTAAGGCGGTACGTATGTTTTTTTACAGAAAAAAAATGTTTTCTCTGAGTCCTATGGAGAATTTTGTGATTAAATTTTGACAAATACTTTTTTTGTTTGTTAGTTTATCAGCTTTCTTCATCTTCAGCCTCACAGACAATATTTTCAAAATTGATTTTTTTCCATAAAACAGATCACATTATTAACGTCCGCCAACACTGCCTCTTCATCATTATATTCTTATAACCGGAAATATAATACATATTAAAATTTTTTCGTTTGCTTGCATCGCATCCGCAATTGTTTGCCTCTCTTGAATATTTGATTTTATTTTTTTTTTGCTGCGACTGTTTTTGATTTAAGGTGCGATTTACTTAATTTTAGATAGAACTCATATGCCTAATGTACATACATACATATTGCACATTTTCTGCAAAAGTGTCATAATTCAAAAAATTCAAAGCTCGTAAAAAACGGCTTTAAAGTGAACGCTTTACATCCGCTCCACATTTTCTTAAAATGGCCAAATTTCCACTAGGCATTGAAATGACAAAAAATGTATGCCATTAAAAAAAAATGTCCTGTGGAAATGAACTTAGTGACTACTTTTTTAACGTACTGACACGATTTTTATTTAATGCCCAACTTTGCCATTTGTTATTTTTGCCATTTAATGCCTTTCACTAGGCATAATTGTTAACCGATTCAACTTTTTTTTATATATTTTTACATAACACAAAAGAAGAGCTGGCGGTAATATCTGTATGCTTAGCTAGGCATATATTTTTTTTATTTGATTAGGACACTCTTACAACAAACTTGCATACATATGCACATACAACATTTTTTTTGCTCACTTGTAAACCGTCTACACAATATCAAACTTACCAGGAATGTTGGGAAAAAATGGATTGGAGAATATTGGACCCTGCCACTGCTGTGGACGCGCATTTACCATGGTGCCCAAACAAGCTGAATCAAAAGATTTAAACACTTTATTATTTCAATTTTAAAATTAATAGAATTCCACTAAACATACCGAAAACCAACAGTAGAACGAGTTTAGAATTCATGCTTATCACTTTTTTTTTTATTCAGAACAAAAATAAATTTGTATTTGCCCAGTGCTCGTTATTCCCCGGCTAGATTCTATGACTAACTTATCGCTCATCAATATTTACTGCCGGTTTTATATGTCCAACAATCAGTGGATTGACCATCCAAAGCTGATCAGCAGCTCAAAATATTATTTTCATACACACATATGCACGTATGTACATATGAATGTTTGTATGTATGTGTGCTGGTACATTAGGGTGTACTGAGATTATTACACAAAAAGCCTACAACGAAAGCGCACAGCAATTGTAACAGCACCCGCCAATATTAGTAACAAGATACTCTTTGGTACGAGAAGTCCGAAGACTATGTCTTCTCATAATTATGGAATACATCAGGAGAGCTGGATCGAAGAAACGCAGCCCAGCAGAAATCTTGGATATACTCCAAGAGTTTAACGCAAGCACGCCCGCGCAAAACTGTAAAGTGATCAACTAAACACGTAATCTTGTTTCGCAACAACGAAAGCTTAGGCATTACAGCGAAGAGTGCGACCAAACGTTAACTGAGGCTTCTGTACAAATATCGAGTTTCAAAAAAAAAAAAGAAAAATACCTTATGTTTTTGTACACTCTAATGTACATTTAATACCACGTACACATATATATACATTACGGTGGTCCAAAATGCATCTGAAAAAGTTAGGCTCTGCAGGAAACTGTCACTAATAATACCCATTGTTCTTTTGTTTTACCATTTTCTAGTAGAAGCGTTTTTTTTTTTGGTCCCACATTTCATTTTTTGGGGATTTTCGGGGTCCTATAAATATAGTGAATAATTGAAAATGGCTAAATAAACAATTGGGTATTATTATTAGCAGTCTCCTAAATCATTTTAGATCGAAAAATATTGATTTTCAAGAATTCTATTTCTACGAAAACTTATTTTTTCCC
>NW_023458565.1:24178916-24231783 GCF_013731165.1 Rhagoletis pomonella
CAATGAGTACATATGCAGGTGCATTTGATGTGTCAACCAATACTTTTTGCATTTTAAAATTAATACTTATCGAGTGTCCAGTTTCAATAGTGACCACATTCAATAGATGCTGAAAGATTTCGGTAACCACAGCACGCAATGTAATTGATTGCTTTTCTTTGATATAACGTTTAAAGAAGAGATTAATTGATTCATCTCCAGCATTTTTAGCATTATATTTTTGGTCATTGCAAATTTTGGCAAGCATGTGCAGTTCGTCTGTGGTGCGTTTGGGCGGTGGGCAGTAGTCTAATGCAGCGGCGAGTACTCTAAAAATGTGATATACAAAAAAATACCATATGAGTACTTATGCAATCTGATAACCAATTACATTTTAAATAATTTTTTTTATATAACGTTGTTTACGTCGCTTTTACTACTCATATATACATATATACCTGTGCACAAGAATATCAGGGTAGCGACGTATTGGACTAGTAAAGTGTGTATATATCGGTATAGAAAGAGCGTAATGCCATAAATCTGCCTCCTCCGATTTGCCTTCACTGCAAAAATACCTAATTAAAAAAGAGCAAAAGTGAAAGTTACAAAATGTATGGTAAAACTTTTCGAGAATAGTCCGTGCTTACTTGGCTCGTGCCATTGGCTTTGTAAGCAACGTGCTCAAACAAGCATCCATTGCTTGGGGATCCTTAGCTTGACGACACAATTTTTGCATGCTTTCATAGACTGTTTTGGAACTAGAGCAATCCAATTCCATGCCCAAATTGGCCAATTTCTCGCGCAAATTTTTCATAGATTTCGAAAGTGGTGGCGCATGATTGCGCAATATAGATAAATTTGGAAATCGATCAAAAATGAACCGCGCAACCGATTGATTTGCCAGCAACATAAATTCTTCAATTAAAAAATTTGCTTCGAAACGGCTATCCACTTCATAGCTTAGCGGCTCTCCGGTTTTTGGGTCTAAATTGAAACGCAGCTTTGGATTGTTAATTGATAGTGCACCACCATCGAAGCGCTTCTGGCGCATATGTTCTGCTATTGTATTTAAAATTTTTATTCTTGCACAAATATCGGCTACACTGAATCCGTTGCAAATAGTCGGAAAATCATCGATACCAAATTCTTCATCCGGATTTTCAATGACCTTTTGTGCATGCTCATAGGCTAATTGTACGCACGAATTAACGACTGTACGCGTGAATCGTGGTTGTCCCAAAATTTCCCCACGCGTATTCATGCGCCAGAAAACGGAGAAAGCAAATTTATCCTCGCCCGGCAGTAGAGAGCATTTAAAACATAATGTTTGCGGCAGCATATGAATAACTTCGTTTACTAAGTATATGGAGGTAGCGCGTTGCTTAACGATATTATCCAGTTCGCTATCTTCCTCCAAGTAATGAGCTACATCAGAGATATGGACACCTATTTCATATAAATCATCGCCCAAACGCTCCATTGAAACGGCATCATCAAGATCACGCGCTGTCAGCGGATCAATAGTAAAAACACATTTCCTTCGCCAATCTTCTCGACCACGCAAGTCCGATGCACTTATAGGCTGATCGGGTTGTGCATATAGATCATTAAAACGTTGGTCAAAAGGTTTTATATCCTTTAGACCATTATGCAGAAGTATTGCTTTCAGTTCTGACTCCATATTACCCACTTTTCCCACCGGCTGTACTAGTTCGCCAATGCAATGGCCATTAATGTCGGTTTCAAGAATTCGCACCAAATAAAGTAATCCACAGATATCAGCCTTATTTTCGGATGTGATGTGTGAAGCACATGCGTCTACTGGAATGTAAACCATTGGAACGCGCATGTCGTACGGTTTTAGTTTGTAATAGTTTGTTTCGTTATTTAGCTTCATGGAATTCTTGAAGGATATAGCGCCCACAACTTCTCGCAACTGCGTTTGTTTTACAATAGATATAACGAAGGATTTTGGGCAATTATCCGGCACTACAACGGCAGATGTATCTAAATCATTCTGATCAACATCGACATCGGAATCCGGCGATTCGGTGTCTTCAAAAGGATCCTCGTCATCACCTACAAATTAAATTGTATTAGAAGGGGTTTGACAAACTATATTTATTATTTTGTTTCAAATAAAATTACCTAGGCAAAATGAATTCTCTTTGCCACCCGTTATTGCAGATGATCCGACATCGTCCTTTTTATCCTCCTTAGTTGATGTTTCATGGGCATCCTTTGCATGTTGTGATGTGGTTGAGGTCGCTGCCATGCCAGCATTCATTACAAAAGCACGCACTAAATCACCCTCAAAAGCATAACGCCTTCCCACAGGCAGTAATATAATGCCATCACGTTCAACACCTTCCCGATCGGCTGACATGACAATAAATGATTGCCTATTATTCTTGCGGTTAATTCTTATTTCTTCTTCCACAATGCGTCCAATACCCTCCTGCACTAATTTCTGTGCATGCGCCTCCAAATCATCGAAGGTGCCTTTAAATTCCAGTTCATCGGCCTTTTGTTTTTTCTCTACGCCTAAATATTGGCTCACAATGCTATTTATGTATTTACACAATGCTTCCTGTTCACTTGCCTGGCTTTTACTGGGTTTGATGGTCTTATTTTTACGGTTACGTGCGCGTTTTCGACTGCTTTTCTGTGCACCATTGCTGTTGTCATTTGTATTGGTAGCTGTATCCTTTTGTGATGTTGTCGTGCTGGCATTAGATAATTCTGATTCTCGCCTTTGTTTTGCGTTACTCTCAGATCGGGAAACGCTTGGTACAGGTTCAGATGCCCTAATGGCTTTTTCTGGCCCAACCGCTGCAAAGAGATCAAGTTGGCGTAGTTTGGGATTACCTTGCGCTAATTCTTGGACGCACTCTTTCAGCTGAGGATTTTTATGAGTCAGTTGATTAAGTAGCTCTTGCAAACCTTCCAATTGTTCCTGCAGATCTCGTCGTGAAGGACGCTGATGTTGTACAGTTGAACTGTTTGCATTTGCATTAACTTCAAATGCAGACTGCGTAGCTGTGCTAGGTGTTTGCGAATTATCAGTGCCACGAGATGTGTTGGCACGCAAAGCAGTCATTGCTTTTGCTGCCAACCTGTCATTGATGTGACAAACTTGGGGCGATTGCGAAACAAGAGCACACTGCTGCTGTAATTCACGCCGATGCAATCCTAATTTAGCCCGTACATTTTTTGATTTTTCTTGAAGCGTGGCAATTTTTTTGGTAAAATTTTTATGAGCAGCAGATTTTTCAGCAGAATCCTGAATTTTTATTTTTGCCAAATCACAACCACTTGTAGAAGGTAAATCGATATTTTCTGACACACCATCCGGTACCGCCAATGGTTCTTCTATATTGCGATCTTCCGGTTTTAAGGTTGAAACCAAAGGATTGGCCTGCGAGGGAACCATATCCAAAAATGATTTATTTTTGTTTTCAATATCCTCTTTTTTGATGCTGCTTGCGCCTTCATGTTCAGCTTTCTCTTTGTCAGTTATATTTTCTTTTTGCTCCTCATGCATTTGCATTTCATCACCTAAATCCGTCTCCATTATAGCCTGCTGAAATACACTTGAAATTTTTTGATAAAAGTTACCGAATTTAATTGTTTTAAATTAATGAAAGAAACAAGTCGACTCGAATTAAATTTACACACGTCTTAAAAGTTTTTGCCAATTGGACAGTCCTGCTTCTTTTTGTTGTCCTTCTCTTATATTTTGATGTTTTGCAGAAAATTGTGAAATGACAGCCGTTATGCTAATTGGCGCAATACACCACCCAAACGGTCTGTGTATCCAACTGTTTATTAAAAATTTAGGGTACAGTTCGATACATGATCCAACGGTTCATGTGATCCAACTTCACAAGTTCTGAATATGAAGACGAAGCAAAATGAAAAAAAAATTAAAGCAATTTTTGAGCGCATATTTGTGCTTACCAACATGTATTTAATAATGCTAACGACACACAATCAGATTTGCCTTTCAATTTCCTCACATTCATTGCTTGTCAAAAATCATCCAAATTGAAAGCCATAACGTAAATGGGTAATAGAGAGCGAATATTGGAACGTATTGGATCGTAAGTGTCTTCTTTTTCCTGCCGGAAAGAGCCCAGACTATTTCTCCGGGTAAAAATGGATAAAGTGCATATCAGCTGTTTTGTGTTTACACGTTGCCTGCATTTACCTGGTGCTTTTAACGAATAGTGAATGTATTTTCAATCGTTATATGCTTAAAATCAAATTTGTGAAACAAAAATTTAATTTACAAGAGTTTGCATTTAAGTGACAAAAACAAAAACATCGCGAATCAGCTGTTTCTCAAATTCGGGGCACGAAATATGGTATTTTGCGTTCCCGTACCAAAGAAGGTAAACCAATAGATTTACGTTCTTTGCCCGTTCTTCTGGATTATGTTCCAAACTTTTCGCTTATTCTCTAATTACCGGGAAAGAACATGGTATGTCACCAAGTTCTTTCCCTAATAATCCGGACCGGATCCGGTAATTAGAGAATAAGCGAAAAGTTTGCTCTCAAAAAAGGAACATAATGCAAAAGTACGGGAACGCAAAAAACCGCATTTCGTGCCCAGAATTTGAGAAACAGCTGATTCGAGTTGTTTTTTTTTTGTCACTTAAATGCAAACTAGTAAAAATTTTACTAGCAGAAATTAGCAGGAGAGCCAAAAAAAAGAATAGTGTAAGAACGAAATAGGGCCGCTAGTTTCTGCTAGTTTTTTGGGTTAAGAAACGCTTTCCAGCAGAAATTAGTGATAATTTGTGATAAATATCTGCTAAGAAACAAAGCTAATGATTGAAGGAACTGAAATAGGCGGTTCTTAGTAGTTACATGTGAAAAGCAAAATATAGTTCTTTTCCCAGGAAATTTCACAATTTGACAGCCTTTTCGCAATATATTTCGTTGCAACGTCTGACAACCTCTTGAATAGTGCAGCCTTTTCAACATTGCGGATGTTCAGTGCTATTTTATTGTACCTTTCGCGCCAATTTCTACCATTTGACATAAGCTGCCAACGGATTCACAGCAGTAATGTAATTTTTTTATAACTTTTTGAGTTAATTTAGTTTTCGCTTATATTTTTTTTATAACAAAGGTAATAAATATATTTGCCACATAGCTCTGAAACCGCGAAACACAAAATTCCCACTGCCTGCAAAGTGGATGCTTATGAGCAACCACGTTCTTTTTGATTTCTTTCTAGTTTGTAGTAAACGCCGATGCATGCGCGATTTTCTTCGGTCAGCATATTTTAATTGCTTGTAGTCACATAAAGGTACGCAAAATTTTGCTTAGTGCTTTTTTAATTATGTACTTACCATATTTTTAAGGCAAACGCTTGAGAAAATCCATGCTTTGCTTAGCTTTTTTTACAAATAGCGTATGAGCATGACAGATTTAAATCCAAACTTTGCAAGTGAGGAACGAGATCTTAAAATTGCTGTTGAAACCAATTACGAATCACCATTCAGATTCGGGGGTCAGAATCCAGAAGCTAACATTGCTCCAGTACAAGATGGTGATGCTGAAGCAGTTTGCAAATATATCGTCAAAGCGCCTCGTCCAGATTCCAAGCTTATACTTCAGAATATGGAAGAAGTTTTAAACTCTGTGAAGAAGAAACACAGACAGAAGCATAAAAGGAAACGAGAGCAGAGAAAACTGGCCGAAATGGAAGCAGCAGCAGTCGCTATTGCTACCGCGGAATTAGAAAAAACTGATGGAACAGAGGACAAAGAGATTGGTAATGAAAAGTTAATTGAAAAGACTAGTGGACATTCAGGAAATGCGGAAAATGGCGAAAAATCTATTGGAAAGCGTTCGAAAACTAAACCACTCCAAGAAAAATCTGTTCAGGAAAACGGACAGAAAGCTTCCTCTAATAGTCGCCGAAAAAGCAAGCATCTAGATAACAAAAGTCCTCTAAAAACTCCTTCGCCCGATGGGGATATTCTACGGCATTTCCAACGAACCCCTAATAAAAATCAGCTAGGTGCAGATGATGCGACTGTGACGAAAATGGATACTGCCGGAACTTCGTCCTCGGCAAAACAACCAAAAACCATGAATGCTTTTGAGGTTATGATGAATGCTAGAAATAAAACGATCGGATCCAATACGCCTGGAAAAGAAACCTCACCAAACAACAGTCAAGAATCGGCAATCAACACAAAACGCAAATTAATGCTGCAAGAGTGGGCTAACAAAAAGGGTGGCGCAAAGCGCAAATTAGAAGAAGAAACACGAGCTGCGTACGTTGAACATGAACTGGAGAATCGTGCAAAGCGGTAAGATATGTCAAATATATTCACCCAAATTAAGAACAATAGAACAGTCCACAGTAATTTTAAAATTTAACTTGTATTTAAGGCTTAAACAAATGCTCGTGCAAGGAGCATCACCAATACAAGATAATACTCCTACCAGTCGAGCATCAAATGATCGGAGAAGGAAGGTCAAAAAAACAAATAACTCTGAAAAATTAGCAAACCAAAGTATCGAAAAAACTAAACGCAAGAAGCGAATAACAAAACGACTTTTGTCCGTCGAATCTACGGATAATGAAGCGGTCGTAGAACCAGACGCAGAGACTGAAGAATTTTTATCTAAACTTAATTCCCCCGCTAAAAAACGGGATAGTATTTTGGGTTATTTCCCACGGAAAGAATCGCCATCAGATGTAGCTGCAAAAAATTTAAAAGAGACCATAGCAAAAAGTAAGAATCTATCCAAATTAGAAACTCGAAATTCGCGTTCACGACGTTCTACTGAAAGCAGTTCTGTACTACCCACTGAAGCGGCAACTACGCCTGCTACACCTCTAACAGAAGAGAAACTCCAACCCGTAGAACAAGTTGTTCCGGAACCGGTTGAAAACACACCCTGCGGAAGACCAAAGCGTTCTTGCGCTGGTAAAGCGCGCTATGACTATGATTTAGAAAAAAGTCCGACCAAATTAAATCCAAATTCAACGAAAAAAGGTATCACAAAGGCTAAACAGGGTGAAATCTCTAGCAGGGAAGAAGTAATAATAGATTTAGATGATAGCGATATGTCGGCCTCAACAGAGAAATTGCCAAAGAAGTTAGCGCCACTTTTTGTTCGCGCAGTACCGAAACCCAGCCCAGATCCAATTGCAATGAAAGCGCGACAAGATTTTCTAATGTCAGGTGTACCGGAAAAAATGCGTTTGGAAATGGAGAAACAAAAACAATATGAACAAACTTATGAAGAAGAGCTGGATTATTTCCCACGTGTTTGTCATGTGCAACAATTAACTATTGAGGACACGGAATTTTTACTTGTTAAACGCGATTTCAATTTCAAATTGAAGCCCAATGATGACGATAACTTTGACAGATCTGCTATGGATTTATCGCTGATAATAAATGGCAAGGGACGTAGACGGAGATCTAGCAGCAATACAGGAAGTACCAGAAAAATTAAAGCAGCAAAGAAAACTGACCTTAGCCTTAAGAAAACGACACCGCCAATGTGTACCCTATTGCCAACAGTTGAGAATAAACGAGCTATAATAAAATTTTGGAAGTCGGAATTCGATCGCTTTCCCACCTTTAAGTGTTACAATCAAATGCGCGAAAAATATCGCTTTTTTAGTGCTTTGGATTCAGCACAAGATATGGAACAAGTGAGTGAATCGTTGGTTGTAACGCGTCGATCGCAGCGTAGACGTGATACAGAAGCTGTAAGTTCTACCGCTGAGCAAGATGATATAAAGCCACCAGCAACAGCACCCAATGGAGAGCTTTTGTTCACAGAAAAGTATAAACCAATGCTAGTTGAACAAGTGCTTGTGAATCTAGTGCCGGTCACACAGTTGCGTGATTTTCTAGCTACATGGGTCAATGGTAATGTGGGGAGTGCACGCAATTCACAAACAATGGATGATTCTTTCGATGAGTCTAATGACTCGACGTCGAGCATAAGCAATGCGACGAGCAATGCTGTGGTGTTGCTAGGGCCGGTGTCAAGTGGCAAAACGAATGCGGTTTACGCGCTGGCAAATGATATGAATTTCAATGTGCTGGAAATAAATGCTGGTATGAAGCGTACGGGAAAGCGTTTAATACAAGAATTGCAGGTAAGACTCATGCAAAAAGTACAAATGATTAAAACAAAAAATTAAAGTACTCTCAAAATTTTAACTTATATATATTGTCCTTAACTAATTCCTAGGAAGCAACACAGTCGCATCAAATTCGCAAAGACTCGACACCCACACAAAGTTCCAGCAAAGCGCAGAAAAATTTACTACGAATGTCCCTGAACGGCCAGAAACTAAAAAAGCAAAACTCTCAGAGCCAATTGGATGCTGACAGTAACGGTGGCTGCAATGCAGACATCACTCAAAACACGCGAAAATGTTTGATACTAATCGAAGATGCGGATGTGGTTTTTGATCAGCTTGACAGCGGGTTTACGGATGCCATCTATACTTTGGCAGCAAGCTCCAAGAGACCTGTCATTGTAATGGCTACGAATCCCAATTGCCTGCATTTACAACGTCTAATGAATCAAAATACAATATGTTTCACGCCACCAAATGCGCTTAACATATCACGATTTATGGCCGTTTTATCGCTGATTGAAAACTGTCCCATCAATCTGGATGATTTAGTGTCTCTATATTTATTCAATCGTAAAGATTTGCGACGCACTTTGCTAGAGTTGCAGTTTTTCATACAGAGCGGTGGCGATCGTAGACAAACAGCAGTAGCGGCAAATGTTAAAAATGAATCGCAACATCGCACACCGCAAAAGGTTGAAGGCATAAGACGCGAATCGGGTTTCTTTGCATCGCCAACAAAATGTCGTTTATCAGATGAAGAGAATTCGCAGCAACCTCAGGAGCCGGATGAGCAACTCGGAAGAAGCGATAAGAAAAACAGTTCTACTAAGAATGTATACATACACCGTTCGTTGTTCGAGTATTTCACTTGCAACCAAAATGAGCAGTGGCGCATACCATTTCCAGTTGATCTCAGCTTGTTACGCGTCAACTTAACCGAAGTGTTTCAGTGCTCGCAACGATTACACATGCAACCAGAGTGTGTAATTGAGAACAGTGAAAAAGGCGCTAAGAAGATTGGCAGTGAAAAATTTAGTGCAACTAAACGTAGAACACGTACGCCGAAGAAAACTTGCATTAACAGTTCGGTAACTGAAATTGAAGTTAATCGCCCGCAAGACACTAAGTCACCACTGGATGTGATGTGTGACTTTTATGAAAACATTTCGATTGCTGCATTGTTGGGTACCCATAATGCTGACATGTCCGAGGGCAGTGGAGGAGCTATTTATAGGAATGGTATAACGGGTGGGGGTGCTGATATGGGTGTCGATCGGTTGATGCCACATCTGTCGGAGCACATTGCTCACGGGATAGTGGAGGAGGCGATAAGCGTGAATTTGGAAGCGAAGGCATGCCCGTACAATCTCTTCAATACGCGTACAGAACGGTAAGTGGATCTGATATTACATTTAAAAGTATATTAATGTTTTTATAGCAAAGTGGGAAAAATTGTTTTGAAAATTATAATATTTTTTTTTTTTTGCAATTACTCACATGCCTATGAATTTCAATTAAGAAAGAACATGAAATTATTTTTATAATAATATATCTAGGGAGCAAATTTCTAACTCTGAAATGCTTTCATAATATAAAATTTTCATGTAATGACTTAAAGTTTTAAATTAATGCAGATATATAAATTAATGGGTGCTCCCAGTTGTACTGCGGCTTGAAAATACTGGGCTCTATACTCAGACAATACCGTACATAGAGTTTATCTCCTTATAAAATCTATTGCACGGCTCAACGACTATCGGGCAGGTTCTGCAATTCAATTTCGAGTGAATTTCAACCCCTGCCAATTTGAATTCAAAGCGAGTTTGATTGAAATTCACTCGAAAGTGAATTGCAGAACCTGCCTGTAGCTCCCCTTTTTTTTTTGCAAATTAACCTTGGTCCGTGACGCGGTCGATTTCATACATATGCACGTGTTAGTATACTTTTTGTATTCTTAAAGAGTTTAAGTTTGTCGATTTTTTGTTTTTTTTTGCTATGACCCAGCCTGCAGAGAAACGTAAATTTTGCCGACAGTACTGTCTAGTACAATTTTCCGTATCCGGAAACGAATACAAAACGACTACAGTTATGATTCATTTTCGTATCCGGAAAACGGTCAAAAAAGATGATGTTATTTGAAAGCAATAATTATATTTTATTTGTTCAAGCTGAACATTTGAATACATGCATGGGTAGTCGGCAGTGGCTAAGCGTGGAGGGGAGCGTACCGCTATTTGTTAACTTCCAGAAGGTGCCGAGTTCGAATTCGCTTCCTTTATTAAATTATATATATTTTTTTTTTAACCATGAAAAAGTATCTGTAAAGTGCAGAAGGAAAGCGTATTGAACGAAAAATTCAATCAGAAAATTTCAGAAAAAATTATAGTTTAACAAACTAGAACCTCCCTATTATAATTGCCATTCGTACTGTGCTCAAGTATCTAACTTGAGAATAGAAATCGCTGCATCTTTTAGGCGCATCAATATTACATAGTTACATCCCGAGCTAATAAAAGGAAGGTAAATAAAGAATCTGTTTCACAAACAATTTTCGGTACTTGACTGTACATACGTTTCTGCCGCACACTTTAGTGGAAACCGGATCGTCAAAGTATCCGAAAATGGAATCGGTAAATGGACAAAAATCCGCACTTCATCCACTTTCTTCCCCTTTTCGGCTCGTTTTTCTGATTATTTTTGCTGTCTGGGAAAATTTCGCAAAAATTTTTAGTACATGTGTAATGAAAAAATGCACTAAAATAACATTTAATGTAAAAAAAGAGATTTACTTAAGATTAGAGTGAAGGTAAAATTATAAACGTAATATCGCAGATACTTAGAGATGTACAATATATGAAAATTATATCTCTATTTTTTATTAAGGCTTTCGCTTTGCGACTACATAAACAGCAGCGTATTTGGTTCGCGCAGTCAGCGTACACGAGCTTTAGATGTTGAACCAGCGTTGCGTGCGATCTGTCGCAGCGAGAAACAACGCGCCATGCAGGAGCGACGCTCAACTCGTTTCTATCATTACCTGCGGCATAGTGCAGCCAATGTTTCCAGTTTTTCAACGGAGCCGTTCGATAATGCCTGTTCCATATTGCAAATTAACACACCAGATGCCGTGGAGGAAAAATCGGCTGAAGCATGAGACTGAAGATATATGTATAGTCCATAACGTTCCAATGTCAACTGAGCTGAATTTGTTTTACTTACTAACAGCGTTATTTAGGAAACAGTTGCTGGGTTTTATCTTTTGCAATATGAGCGCAAATTAACGAAAAAGCTATAAGGGAAAAATATGTACAATTTTAAGGGAGAAAAGAAGTATAGTAAAAAATCTTTAAAAGAGTGTATTTAAAAAATGCATTTATTGGCATATTACACTTATCTATAATTATTTAATTTTATATTTTGTAACGTAAATTAAACTTTACTGTTATGTATATAAGATCGAATTCAAACCACATTATAAAATGTAAGAGAAGTAAATAAATAACATTTAAAATACACATAAGATTTGCGTGTTTAGTATAAATATTTTTAATCTACATGAAGATGGACATAGAATTACAATTATGGAGATGAAAATGATTAAGCGCTATTTATGTATGTACATAAATATGTTGACTTTTGCTGCATATACATATGTATATGTACATACATACATATGCCAACGTACAAATAAATTATTTTTAAACCTCAGCGATTTTCAGTGGCATCACAGACAGGCAAATTGTTGCGTTTTTTTTTTGCTTAACAGCAAAAGCAAAACTTAGCTGGTTTCTTTTTTGGTGTAGAGTAATTTTCTGACGGCTGTTTCGCACTCAAATCACTGGATGCAGGCGCGGGCTGGCTGTTAATTATTTGTGTGTTCTGAAAAGAAGAAATTAAATGTTAACAGTCAAAATAGATCTTTTTTTTAAATGTTGTTTTTTTTTTTGGTAATCTTATATTAGCTATCGTTTAGTTTTGATGTTCCAAGTTTTATCTTTCAACTAGGTAGTGTGCATTGGGTTTTAGTATGCTAATTACAGTCGATTCCGTTCAGTTTAAACTAATTTTTGTCTATTTTCGCAAAATTCGTTAAGAACGCTTATTTTGGGCTAAGTACCACAATTGATATTTTTTTAGGAAGGTGTTCTAGTATTATTTAAATACATAGTATTAATTTTTCAGAATATCATTTTTAAAGATACGTACATACTTATGTACTAGATACAATAAAATTGTAATAATTTGTGTGCCGACGATATAATTTTTAACATGACAATTATTATCCTTCTGTTTGCATCATTTTGGATAAGTCAATTTATATTATTATATTATTTCTTTCTTACTTAAAACAATTAAATACAATCTACTTCAGCAATTTTTCTATATGACAGGGTGTTGCTCAGTTTTTCAGGTTCTTCTTTAAGAGATTTCACTGTATTACAAAACATATATAGCTGTTAGATAACATAATTTGACGCAACTTTTATATTGTCTATACGTTTATATGCATATGTATGTATACATATGCACGTGCTATATCCGCAGTTATTTGAAAGAACAGCATAAGTCGAGAGCGAAAGTTTTTTCTGTAAAACACTAAAACGTTGGGTACTTATTCAATATTTCAAATTTTATTTTACCATATTGGTAGGTTAAGATGTCACTTTAATAAAAATTAAAAAAAAAATTAAAAAAATCGTATTGAAGTTTAAAGTTTTTGTGTGTAATAAGCAAACTTTTAAAAACAAAAAAGTTATTCTTTCAAATTCATCTTGATAAATGTCGCTATCACTTTGCAACAGTATTGCAAACAAACTTTAATTACCTACTATGTCCGTGACCGAGTTGAGCAAAGATTCACCTATGTACATACATATCTTAGGGGAATTTCCGCAAATCAGATGTATGTACTTATACATACATACATACATTGTGTGTGCAGATTTATACATGTGTATGTAAGATGTATGTACATTTAAATGTTATTTGTCTTACCTCCGTTCTAAGAACACCAATCTTATATGATTTCATTTCCTTTACGGCGTCAGTTGAATGACCCACTTCATTGAAGGCTTTTGTAGCATCCTTACCAGCATATTCGAGTAGTGAAGCTTCACCGCCAGGATGCTAAAGAAATAAAAAAAAAATGTATCGATTAATATAAATATTTATTAAAATGCAATAAATTTTCTTTTATTTTTCTTAATTAAATAAAATTTATTGCTAAGAGAAATGTTGTAGAGGTACGTATAAATGTACAGTGGCGGTCAAAAATGGTTGAATGGTGTTTCGTTTTTAATATTTACAATGTTTTTCAAGCTAAAATGTTATATTTTTTTTTATATAAAAATATGGTTAATGATTTAACAAAAACTATATAAATCACACTTTCAAATTTTGCTCAGGACACAAATTTTAATCTAAATTTCGAGGTTTTTAACCAGAATTTTTAGAAATTTTTTGGGTATGCAGTTGACAAGCTTATAAAATTCTAGTAAAATAAATGCAAGTTTTGAGCGGCTAAAAAATTGCATCGATTTTTAATAATTTCCGTTCAGCAGGACCTGGGTTCAAAAGTTGTATACTCAAAATTTTCTACAGTGCTAGAGATAGAAAAGTAGATCGATCGTCAAATAATTCACTGGATCCAATGCACTGTAATTTCTTAAATAATTTCAGTTTCAATCGGTCGATTCTTTGGATCGACGAACTTGAACATGAGGACGCGTCACTCTCCATACAAAAAAAAATAAACAACGGTACTGTTTTTCCATCGGAATGATAAAATTTATTGGGTCTAATCATTGAACTCGTGTCGATCGAAAAATTTGAAATTTTTGTATAGAAAATAATAGGAAAATTTAATGATTTCCGATCGACACGAGTTCAATGATTAGACCCATTATATTTGAAGACTTTCACCGAGTTTTTTTATAAAAAAAAAATATATTTACAAATAATCAAAAGAAATCACCTCAAATGATAGAAGTTTTTAAGCTTAAAAGGAGATTTTTGTCTTAAAATATAAATTTTATAATTTCAGTGGAAACCCCGCAACTCTTTGAGGCACACTAATATAGTATGTATACATGTATAACATACATATATCTGAGTTAATGAACTTGTTTTGAAACGTTAAAATAAGGCCGCTCGTCTATCGAATTTCTGTGTACTGAGTCACTTAAACTTAAAGTTCTCACTTGTTTGATGATTATCTAGCTACATAGTATTTATGGTATAATGACTGCCTATCTCGAAATTGTCGCCATACTTGACTTGGATATATTTGAAAATATGTCAAAGTGGTTCACTCAATTGATACTCGTATTCAAGTATAATTTTGGGTAACAAATACTTTAATGCTTAATAAAACACATGAAGTGCCTCGTCGATTTCTCCGACTAATAAGCTGAGCTAACTAAGAGCTGTTTTGTTAGTCAAGGGATTAGTTTTTTTCTTTTTTTTTGCAATGACAATCGTGATCATTGGGTAAAAGGGACAGCGCACGTAGGTAGTTTTTTTTTTGTTTGACAAATGATTTTTGCATTTTAGTATGTATGTAAATAGGTTTGTTTTAAAGTTCAAAAGTTTTAAATGATAAAGATAAATCTGAGAATAACAGTTATAATATTATTGAAAAAAAGCAAAATCAAAAATAGCGATAAAAAATAACGATCGAAAAAATCACAAAATAACGGTTAAATTTGATGGTAGAATAAGACAACCAACTTTAACGGTTAAGTTATAGATTTTATTATAAAGATCACAACTCTTACGGTCCCTGATTAAAATAATTTATTTGTTTTGGTAGTCTGATTTTTTTTTTTTTAAGTTACGAAACAACTACATAAATATGTACATACATATGTACGTATTATGCCGATTTCGTTTCTACCGATAAATGCAACCTTCTCTTTGCCATCTACGCACAAACACTAAGAAGAGGGCGATGAGAAGGCAACATTTTTTGTGGAAACGAAAACGCCATTAAAAAATTTAACTGTTAAGTACAGCTGCTCATGTCCAAAGCGTATTTCGATAGCAGACGTTTTATTAAGCGCAGCCATAAATTAATAAATACCACGAAAACCAATTTATGGACGTATTTATCTTTTCAGCAAAAGGTTTTGTGATTAAAATGACTGACGTTATGCTTTCAAATGTAACAGAAAATAAATAGAGATTTTTGCTGTCACAGCGGATGCTAAGTGACGCCAGGTTGATTGTCTACCAAAGCCGAAAGAATAATGAAGCGAAGTAGTGCTCATTACCTTTTGTCGTATTGCTATAGTTTATTTAGCTTAAGCAGAAAAATAATCAAGTTTTGAAAAAGCTGATTTCAAGATATTTTAGAGCGATTAAAATATTTTAGTTAAAGTATTAATTCCTTTTCAAATAGGTGGCAACCCTCTTCAAAAACATGTTCTCTACAAATTACTGAGCCTTTATGATATATTGTTTAACGTTTTCCGTCATCGCTTGTCAAATTTAGTTTACAGGCAAACCGGTTTCGGCTTTATGCCATCTTTAGTGCTATTTTTAATTTTTAACCCCTTTCGTTTGACATCGGTATACTTTACTTATTAACTAAATTTAGTTAAACTTTTTGAACAGGTGGCAACTCTCTTCGTACGCATGTACATGCAATGCAATACTTGCGCAACAAAGCTTTCTTAAGCCACTTAAATTTAATGAAATTTGACTACTAAAAAGGTGGCAACTCTATTCAAAAATTGTGTCGAATTTAAGCCTTCTCAAAATTGATTTGTGTGAACCATATTGTCATACTTTGTTTAAATTGTTAATTGAATTGATTTTAACTCTTCTAAACAGGTGGCAACCCAAACTGTGAAAACAAAACTTTCTTCAACGTCTTCTGTTTGACATTCATACTACAACCGATTAGTTTGCAAAACTAAATTTAACTGGGGATGCCGGAAATTAATTCCAAAACACAGCGCAGTAAAAGTCTTTACGCGATTCTTTAAAAACTAACTTTTATCAAGTTTGTCAACAAAACTTAGTATTAGATAAGTTAATTCCACTGGCATTAGAAACACAATAGCACTGTATGTATAGTTTTCGAATCATTGAGCTGCTACTAAACATCCTAAACATTTTTTTCTCTTTTCACGTTTACAACAAATTATTGAACTAATATTTTTTTTTTTTTTTTGTACGTACATCATTCAGGAATTTCGTGACATCGTAAACGCCATCTTTAAAAATAATCCACACTGGTTTGCCGTCGCGTCCATTATTTTGTGCAATCTCAGAAATACTGTACTCTTGTGACATATTCGATCCGTTTCGATCTGCACCAACAGTTGTAACGTATTTGTCGTTTTTTTTTTTGTTTGTTTTATTCTTTTACAAAATCAACCACACTTCCTTGAACCACCGGCCACACCGTCTTGACGCGATCGTATTCCCACACCAACTGTTTTACTCCTCGTTTCAATGCCAAGTCTTTTATGTACATTCATCCGCTGAAGTTGCGCGCTTGGCCAATCAACTATTGAAGCAATATGCATATCAATGCGATAATGAAGCCTTTAATGATCACAAAATACATGTTAGATGTTCACTTAGTTGTGGGTGTGTTCTTGTGTTATCTGCGTGTTTTTTTTTTTGCAACTTGTACACTCGTGAGCAAATATTTAATTTATTGTTGTACTGTAATGCATGTATGTAGGTACATACATACGTATGTATGTATGTATTTATTTTGATTGTCTTTGATTGCGGGGTGACGTGTGACAGCATTTGTGCCCTTTTAACTTCTTCCTGTTTTATAAATGCATACAGTATCGGTCATATTAATAGTACCCCAATTTCAAAGTGATATTGTTTGCCCACTTATGTTTATTTATTTATTTTTAAGAAATTCTCTAACAAAAACCCATATAAACCCAAGTTTAAAACTTGATAGAAAACTAAAAAAAAATTCAAAAAATTTGTATCCAAATGTTCGAACATTTTTCTCGGTAGTGCTAAAATTTTTTTGAGTATACAGTTTTATAGCCAATTCAATTTTAGTGTTATAATGTGCAAGTTTCAAGTGCCTAAAAATTTCCGTTGATTTTTTAGATTTTTTTTGCGGAAGGTTCCATCAAAAAAAAAAATAAAAAAATGTGTTTATGCGTTCAATTTTCGGGTAGTTTTTCTGCTTGCAGCTTAAAGCATAAGTACACCCCGCGACAAAAGATAGCACATCAACATTTTTTACCAGTTTTGACTACTTTTCTTTTGAATTTTTTAGTGTTTACTATTTTTCTAATTAATTTTAATTTCTAGAAAAATGTTTGCAAAGTGCAAGTTATAAGTTGCTAAAAAATCGCGTGGATTTTTGATAATTTTTTTGCTGACGATGTTATGCACTCTTTTCCATATAAAAAATTACTTATTATACTAGAATTTAATAAGCTAAATTAAAACTAAAATGCATGGAATTGGGGTGAAAAGTTTATGGAATTTTTATAATTTTTGTACAAAGTCTGAAATTTAGATTTATACGGTATTTGTTAGATAAAGAGCTATACTTTTATATAAAAATAATAAGCTTTAAAAAGTCAAAAGAAAAATAGTCAAACCTGGTAAAAATGCTGATGTGCTCTCGTTGGCTGCGGGGTGTATGTGCCGCATAGATTTTGTTGTTTTTTTTCCCCATTTTTCCTAACAAACAAATCGTGGTACAAAACTCAATAAAAAAAAAACAATATTCCGACGAATCGACAGCCGCCTCATTTTTTTGAAGTTCGTTAAAGTATTTTATTTGGAGCGGGAGCGTAGCTCGGAGCAAAATAAATTACCGGAGTGGAGCATGGAAAAAAACCTTTGCTCCGAAGCCCTAGTTATGACAATACCAGATAGCACTAATACGAAAAATAGCACACTTTATGAATACCCTAATTGATTTATTAACGTTTACTGGGTTATGCATCATGAGTGGTATATAAATGAAAAGTATACGTACATTCATACATATGTATGTATATGGACAAACGTTTGAACAATGCACAATTTTATTTGCACTGATATCTGTCTGAAAAAAATAAACGTTGCACTTATACACATATAAACGTACCAGACAGGTTGCTTTAAACCTAAAGTAAATTTGCATTTGCGTTTGTATAAACGATTTGAAACGTTGCATATTCGTTTTAGTTATATTCGCTTTTGATAGGTATTTGTTTAAATGATATTAATTAATTGAAAAGCAGGGACGGTAATAATTTTGAGTAAAATAATTTAAATTAGCATTTAATCATTATTTTATGATTTTTACTTTTTCGCTCAAAGATAAAAATTATTTTATGAGTTTTATTTTTCCACCCAAAAATAAAAACGCAATCTACTGAAATTTTTACCTGAAAATTTTGCGACTTGAATCCTCTGAAAAGGATACGTCGGAAATCATGCTGGTATAGATTTTGAGTTATACAGATGATCATTATTCTTAAGTGAAAAAATAAAACTCCATAATAATTATTATCTTTGAACGAAAAAATAAAAATCGTAAAATAATAATTTTTTTGACCGAAAAAATAAAACTCAAATATTAATTATTATTTTTTTAATATTTATTGAATAAACTCGAAAAATTAAAATCATTGTAAATTACAGTAGGACGTACGCACACAATTACGTGAGTACCTATAGTTAAAATTGTTTTACGACGATTACAACTCATTGATTTATTTGGTTAAAATAAAATAAAAAAATAATGATTATTTTCCAACCCTATTGAAAAGTAAGCACATTAAAAATAACTACAGTGACTCAAACAAATGACCACGTGTTGTTTTTGTTTTTTTTTTTAATATTGGTAATATTTTTCCGGCTAAATTTTTGTGTTGTTTTTGTATAAAAAATAACGCCTAAACTTTAACCAAAACCGTGTAAATCACAGTTTCAAACTTTATACAAAATTTAGGAAAATTCAACAAATTTTCATCAAAATTTCAACTTTTTATTCAGAATTTTTTACACGGTTTTGGTTAAAGCTTAAACGATATTTTCATTTAAAAATAACAAAACAAAATTTATCTCGAAAACATTACGAATATTTGAAGAAAATCAACACATGGTCATTTGTTTGAGTTACTGTATATCGTGTTTGTTGTCTATTTTTATTTTTTTTTAATTTACAAATATCAGTTCAGAGTCTGTCCGGGAATGCTTCACCGAATGCACGAATGTGATCTGGGCAAAGAGCAATCTTCAAGGCAATCTTTTAGCTGATACTTTGGCCTTGAGAATGAACCATATGGAAAAATCCATTGGGCTTAAGTTCGGTGAATATGGTGGCCATTGTTGCGAAGAAATGAAGCTGGGAATTTTTGTTCTCTAAAAAACGTCAATTTTGCAAACTTTATGCGTTGGTGCGAGCCTTATTGAAACGTCCAAAGATTTCTACCGCATTTTTTGCGTGCCCTTGTGTACCTTTACGTCCTGTTCAATACAAAATACCAGTAGACCACATTCGTGTATTCTGTGAAGCATTCCCGGACAGACACGTTGCTATTATCCGCGCTAAAGGTGGCTACATAGAACAGTAATACAGTTTTCTTAAAATCTGACATGTTTTTTTGATGAACTGATATTTGTAAATTTAAAAAAGTTTAAGTAGACAAAACTATATAATTTTTAGCAAACAAAACAAAACTACATATATCATTTTCATTCATCAGAGGGAGCGACCTGTTGAAATCCATGACCTCTGGATATTTATATCGAGCCCTAACCGCCAAAATAACGTAAGCGACATTTTTTACAAAATTTTCTTTTTGATGCAGAAATATTCCTAGAGCATCTAGATGCATTTCTGCATCAAAAAAAATTTTGAAAAAAATGTCGCTTACGTTATTTTGGCGGTTTAGGGCTCGATATGTATCCACGTATCCTCGGGTTAGTGACGAAATGCCCGTTTGGCATTGGCGAGCTAAAGTGGGAAAATGAAAAACCTCGCGTTCGCGATAACTCCTTTCCAATAAAAAGAAAAACAAAGTCTCTGATGAGATCCCATACCTTCGATACGACGACAGAAAACATGCATGCATACATATAATCATTTATTTATACATACTCAGCAAAAGCAAACTTTCGGTTATTTTATGTTACATATGTAAGTATGTAAATGACTAATATATTTAAGCATAAGCACAATAAACTTCATACCTTAAAGTTCACCTTTTTTCTGATAATAATTCATGTAAAGTGATTATTATCAAATAAATTTTGGGTTTTTACGTATTGTACCTCAATAAAATCGAAAAATATTTTTTAGCGGTTTTTCGGCCTATTAGTTTTTACGACAGTAGACGCGGCGCTATTCATAAAGTTAATTTGAGTATGTACGTATTTATGGTATGGCATGTTTGTATGACTCTGTTGATTGTTAAAAATGTGTGATTAACTACATCAAAATTAGTGAAATTCTGATAAAAATTACGTGACCATTCGTGTTGAATTCCTCGACTGACTGAGTATTCGCTGTTTAGAATTTTATATGTACGTACGTATGTATGTATGTAAATTTTTACCTGACCATCACCTGCTGTTTGCCTTTGCCGGTTTATATATTAAGACAAAAGTAAGCATTGTATTTATTTTAAAGTCAGTGGCATGATAACTTGTCAAGGAGCCATAAGGCAGAAATTAAAAAAAAAAAAACAAAGCATTATAGTTAATCTACTTTTTTCCTGCTTGATTTTATATGTATGCACATTAAAGTGGTCAATAAATGTATGTGAAAAAATAAGGTTGGATTTTTAATGCCGCCACCCCCTAGGATTGTTCTATACCGAAAGAAAGTATACCCCTATTTTTTTTATTTGGAAAAAAAAATTAGGGAGTGCTTAAAACGCTCAAAGTTTTCCATGTATTTTATATGTGGAAAAAACAACTTTTCGTTTAAATAGTGTAGAATTCTGGAAAATCAATATTTTTCGATCGGAAAACTTTGCTTATCTTCAGGAGACTCGCAGTAGCAATACTCAATTGTTTTTTTTAACAATTTTTTCATGGCAACTATATTTTATAGCTCCTCCAAAACCCCCAGGAAATGCAATGGGGGACCAATAAAAAATTTTTGATATTAAAAAATGGCTAAATAAACGATTGGATATCAATATTAGAAGTCTTCTGAAGAGAACCACAGTTTTCCAATCGAAAGACTATTACTCTAGCACCATTCTCCACGAACACTTTGGTGAATTTGCAAAAAAAAAACAACAGCAAGCCAAATGAGATTGATCTAGTGGTGAACGAAAATAAAATAATACAAATAACCTCCTGGCAACAAAGAGACTTCGCGTATTAGGACACACAATTAAATTCCTGCCCAAGAAGCTGAGAAAAGTCTGCTAAAACGTATGTATATCTTGTCGTACCAGGTTGGCCGAGCTTTGCCTGGAGTGCATATACTTTTTAAAGGTTTCAAGATATTCAAGATATTTTGGAAACAAACAAAAAAATAGGATTTCGATATCTATTAATTAAATTCCTTACTCTAAAATTTATGTGGCAACCCTATTATGAAATAAGCTGGAATGAATGTTACATATCTTGAGCGTATATATACTGTGTATACAAAAAAAAAGGTGGATTGAAATTAACAAAATAAAAATTTGTATTACATGGAAAAGTGGCAACCCTGCTGGAAAATATTTTCTGACCAAAGTTCTTAACAATACCTTTCATTACATATCCATATTGCGATGTTTTAGATAAATTGTGTAGAATCGAATATAAGTGGCAACCTTACACTATTATCCTAAGAGATGACATTTTGCATATAGGGAAAGCATTGTTTAAGAATTTTCGCTTGGTACCCATGAATAGTAATATTTTACCTTTTTTTTAACCATAAAATTAAATAAATATGCTATTCAAAATAGGTGGCAACATCTGGCAGCGTTGTTGGACACAGTGATCAGTCCCCAGCGACCTCACAGCCCATAAACATTTTAAAACCGCCTTTATTTCTATTCGTTTTATTTTTTTTTTGCTTTTTAAGGGCTACATATTAGGGGTATTCTCGAAGTCTTGCACGATGCACGGATTGCACGAAATGCAAAAATACTATTCCAAATTTCGAAGAGTACGAGAGCACCCCATCACAAAGTGATAGCATGCATGGGATGCAAGCATCGAAATTATGTATCAAATACAAGAACAAGAGACAACAAAAAAAATGAAGTGAGCGAGATGAGAGGAATGAGAAAAATATGTACCAATTCCAACAACAAAACAACTAGCAGAGGGGTCGCATTTATCTTGCTATGCTATTTTGCAAAATATATACATGGGTTTCGACGTTGCATATTTTGCAGCGAAGCAAATGTTGTTTCAAATGTATTTTGTTGTTGTGTGTTTGCAAGTTATGCAATCCATGCAATCCGTGCTACGTGCAATGGCTTTGCAAGATTTGGAGAATACCCCTATTCTAAGTATCAAGTGACTGCACTCGTTATACGATTTACATATGTAGTGTAGTGGTAGGCATTAAATAAAACCTCAAAATTATTTAGTTTTTCCATTAATATCATTTCAATTTATTTAATAATATTTTTTACATACTATATAATTATGTAATTAGTTAATAATGAATTATTTTTTATAGCTACATAAGTATTATATTTACAAAATTACAATTAACTTTTAGAGTGCCACTCAACCAATATTCAATTCACATGTGGCGCAGTAGTCCTTTCCAAGTAACCTTAATTTGTTTTTTTTTTTTACCAAATTTCGTAAATTGCTTGTACGCTCACGAATTTATGTACATTTGCATGTAAATAAACTTACATACCATTTTATATGGCGATGATTACAGAAAATGTCTTACTACTCAATGAAAAAGTAGTCTGTTGTTGTAGTGATTATTAGTACAAAAAATATGTTTATTTAATTTTCTGAAACTGCAATTAAAGCTAAATTTCCACTAGTCATTGTAATGGCAAGAAATGATAAAAAAAAATTACACCATTTAAAAAGTGTTATGTGGCAAAAGATTTAAAGACTATTGAGGCTGTGTGCGAGTACGATTAAATTGCTACCTAAATAAAGAAAAATCCTTTATCACTGGAAAGTGGGAGTAATACAGTGAGTTGGAAAAGTTAGCAATAAAGTTACAATATTAATGAATAATCCCAAAGCTACCACATTACCAAAATTCCATTATATTTTATCAACAGCAATTGAATTCAAACTTTCAGAACAAGCAATTCAGGCAGTGCCAGATTGACACGCATCGTACAGTTTGTTCAGCTGTTTATCTAAATTGGGGGGCAGTTTTGGAAATTTCCAGTGGAGTTCCAATTTATTTAGGCACTAAAATTTAGGTCAACTCGCACACACCTAAATTATGATTAACGATTTCAGTTATGACCGACTTTGTTGTTAAAATCTTTGTCATTTCAATGCCCTGTGGAAATTCGGTATACATAAGTGTTTTTTTTTTGCCAATTTTCGCATAATACTCGTACTTCAATCAAAATTTCTAAATTATCTTAAGTTTTTGTGAGATTACTTTTTTTGTTCATACATATTGTATGCCATCAAGTATGTCATGTTGCTTGATTGCTTTTATATAAAAACTAAATTTAATTGCCACAGTTTTATTGTATTTGTTTGTGTTTTTTTTTCAAATTATTTGACCCTAGTCTAGGACGAAAAAATACTCTTCACTTTTAAGTATGTATGTATGTATGTACTACAAATCGTATAAAAAGTCGAAATATTTTTTAGCATAATTTTGTTGTTGTTTTTTTTTTCTTCGGTGATAATTTGTTAAGTTTCCGTTGTTATTATTTTATAAGGTTGATGAGTAGTAAATATTAAAATTAAGTATCATATATGTATGTATGTATGCATTAGTAGTATTAGAAGCATGGATGAGTTTATAAGTTATGATTAGATTTTACAAGTACTAAGGAAGCAAGCAATTTTTTTTTATTGTTAGAGTTTATTTAAAGACGTAGAAAGCTTTCAAAAGTGTTTTTTATGTTTCAAATATGCTCGGATGTAGCAGCGTATGTAGTGTATTTTATGTATGAATTATGTATTTGTGAATAAATTTTGATAAAAGTTTGATGTCAATCTATATTCCCATGATTTTATTTTAAATAATGTATTATCAAAAGTTTTGCTTTTGCACTGGTTTTTGGTTATTTAATTTTTTAATAAATGTTTTCCTTGGTGATACATAAAAGTAAGTTTTGGCACTTGGAAGAGCGGTTTTGCCTAGCATGATCACAATTCATACTTGTAAAATTTTTTTGCTTTTAAGTACATACATATGTACAAGGCGGTCACGCATAATTTACCACCACAATTTTTTTAGAAAGTAAAATTTCGTACATTAATGAAATTTTTATTTTTTTAAATAGAGTTAACACTATAAAAAAGCTGTATAAATAAAAGCTTAAGTGGGCTATAAAACCTGCATACTCGAAATTTTCCTAAAATTTTTAATTAAAAAGTTTTGAAATTTTATGAAAAGTTTGTAAGTTTTTTTTTTATATCTACAAAGTTAGAAACTTTGATTTATATTCATATGAAGTTCGTTTTCATAGTGTGAACTATATAAAAAACAAAATTATTTTAAAAAAATTTTCCTGATTTTTATAAAAATAGCGGTTGTAACTTATGCGTAACCAACAGTATGTCTGTATAAGGAAAATTAGATTAATTTAAATCTGCCCAAAGCTGTAAACTTCCTTAAACTAATATTATTTCATTCCACACATAAACTCAAAAGGACGTAGGCAAGTTTCAAAAACAAGTTTTATAATTTTAAAAAATATTCTTCAAACATTAAAAATTATTTGAAAAACTTTTTTAAAATTATTACCGCAAAAATAGAAATATCAAAATCGCCCGTTTCTCGCAACTTAATATTCTTTCATATTGTACATACATACGTACGTATATTTTGTGCTTACTATACATACTCTACATGTAGGTACTTAAGCTTTTAACGGACAAACACACTTAATTGCTTATGTTTGTATATAATTTTAATCGCATTCTTTGCAATATTTTATTTCTTTATTTATTTTATCTAGTTTTGCATTTGCTTCATCACAAGTGCCCATTCTGTACGTATACATTCTGCACTTTTATATTATAACAATAAATGTCACACATGTTTACAGCTTATAAATACATACAGTGACTCAAACAAGTGTTCACGTGTTGATTTATTTTTCATTTAATAATCACAATGTTTTTCAAGTAAAATTTTTTTTGTTATTTTTTTATAAAAATAATATTCATGCTTATACAAAAAAAAAATATATTAGTGTTCGAAAACTTTTAGAATAATTCAACAAGTTTTCATAAAAATTTGCAACTTTTTAGTCCAAATTTTTACAACATTTTTGCGTATGCGATTTATAGCCCACACAATTTTCAGCGATAGTTGATTTCTATAATTTTTTTGCAGTCGGATTTTTGCTCTTTTGCGCAAAACCGTTCACAAAAAAAAATTAAAAAAAATCAACGCCGTCAGGAAAAAAATAACGCGATTTTTTAGCCGCTTGAAACTTTTATTGTTTCTAAAATTGTATGGCCTATAAAATTAACTGCATACCCAAAAATGTTCTAAGCATTCCAACTAAAAAGGTACGAAACTTTGCTAAAATTTGTTGCATTTTCCTAAAAAGTTTGCAAATTCGGTTTATGTAGTTTTGATTACGGCATTTATAATATTTTTATAAAAAAAAATTATAAAAAAATTAACATTGTGAATATTTAAGGAAAAAAAATCAACACGTGAACACTTGTTTGAGTCACTGTACATATATGTATATGCATGTCCATATGTTTGCATTAATGCAATTTTCAACTTGCTGCCCAGCAACAATAAGCGCGAATACTTTCTATATACACAACCACAAACTTTTCGATTTAGTAAGATTTCTTTGTTTTTCTTTATATTATTTTTTAATTTTGCATTCTCGTAGCACTCGCAAATGTTATCAATTTACTCGTATACTACATACTTATTTCTTTGCCCAATTTTTTTTTAGACTATTTTCTATACATTTCGCCAAAGTGTAACAGACCAGTTAGATGTTTTATTTAAATAAAAAATCAAAAAATATGAAATTTACTAAAAATTTGTTATGTTGCGCCTTGATGTGGTCATACAAAGGGTAGGAACTTACAGTTTTACGCCGACTCCCAACGGTGATTTGTATTTTTATGAGAAGCAAAAATACACTCGGAGGTTTGCCATTTGCCTGGTTGGCACTGCTGATTAGATTTGTCTCATTTGCACTACTTCTGAATTCGTCGTGGTTTACGCGTGACCGTTTACGCAAATTTTGCCCATACCGGCGAGCAAAGATGTTTAACCATCAAAAATTTTCCTGCATATACTTCTGTATTTACGTCAAAATAGGGGAAACTTCATTTTGGGTCTACTTGCATCTTTCTCGACACTTAAGACAATCTGGGCTCTCAGCCTGAGAAATACTACAATAATCTGGAAGTCTATAAGATTCTTTGAATGAAAGTTGCTAGAAGAAGACGATTGATCTCGTTCCGATTTTCATTTTGAATTCATCTTTGAAGATTGCTCAGTGCAGTGTCAGAACCCTAGTCTATTATGTCGAGAAACTCGTAGTTGTGGCCAACGTCCATCTCCATGAATGACAATTTTTAGGTTAGGTTAGGAGGGCATGTATGGAATGTTCTATACTTTCACTTCGAGTCAAAGTTGTCCATTGCGAGTGCGCTCTTCAAGTGAGTGGTAGGAGGAGGACCCCTTACCAAGGGGTTCGCATTTACAGAGAAGCTAAGTACTTTCATGTCATTATTCCGCTGAAGCAATTGTTATCCCTAATGAAATTGAGGAGTTCCAACAGTAACGGTCATAGTGTAATCATAAATATTCCTAATGTTGTAGCGTTGGTAGTACGGAATTATCAGCCTCGTTAATTGGCATCTCAGAGACGTATCTGGCCATCTCATCAACCGACTCATTCCATTAAATATTACTGTGTCTGTGTACCCAGCGTAGAGTCAGATGTCTTCAAACGCAAGTTTGAACTTTTTATTTTTTCACAAAAAAAAAAAAAATCTGGAATTATTAATTTATTTCTCAGAAACTTTCGGGTCTATGGAAAGGAGAATTATTAGCTTTCATTTCCCATACTTCGTAACAAGCTCTAATAATGGCCCGACCCTCCACCTATCATGTTAAATGAGCTCACGTTTCATTTGTAGAAAAGTAGGCTTCAAGAGACCCAATGTGGTTGGAATATAAGGGTTAAAATGTTTTGCAAAAAAATTTATAGCTAATTTGTACGTACCATACATTCGTATGTCTCTTAAGAAAAGAATTACGTTTGACGCTTAAAAAGATCAACAATTATTGGGCGTTATGAATAAAAACTAAGCAATTACTTGCTCATAAAATTTCGGAACTTTTACTCCATTTATTCAAATAAATTTAAGTAAAAGGTCTGAAATTTTAAGAAAAAACAATTGCTTAGTTTTTATTCATAAGGTCATTTGTTTGCTTGGAATAACCGTACCAACACATATTAAGAAGAAATAAAGAATTAAAAAAACTAAACTGCATTTTTGATTTATTTTTTTGCAAGCGAAATTAGAAAGTTATGATAAATGTCGATTTCTTGATCGAAACGATTTTCAAGGTAAGTTCATTTTTATATTTAGCATATTTAGCACTTCTACTTAATAAAAAAATGACAAAATCTTTTCCAAACAAATCATTTGGGGCACCCTGTGGCCACACAAATTTTTTTACAACAAACGCCTAAAGGTAGGCAATCGCCAAAAATATTTGAGCGCCAATTTTGCGTCACCCTGTGCGGCGGCACGAAATTCGCAAACAGTCGATTCTAGTAGGCGCGCAGAAATGCCCAGCAAGTGCCAGGCAAAATGTTGCGCAGTTCGCGCGCAACATCGCAGTGCAGCAGAGCAGTGCTGCGCATCATATGCAAATGTTGCGCATCATGCACTAAGCAACATTTTTGCATTTCACATTTTTGTGCGCAATTGATAAAATTCAATGGATTTCTTTTGACAACTTTGAGCAAATGACAGCGTTTCGGTGGAAGGGTAATGGAATTAAGTCAAATAACTAAAGATAAGCAACTAAATAGAATTGAAAAACGAGAAAACTCAAATAAGTGTGTGTTTTGTTTTGTAAAAAAGACGCAATTTTATTTCGTAGTTTTGCTGAATTAAAAACAAACCAAAAATATAAGTTTCGTTTTATTTCATAAGCAGCTAGTTATGCTGAAATATCTAATTCATACGATCATAGGCAAATATGTATGTATGTATGCATGTACAATGTATGTACACATGTATTATTAATCTATGCATGTGTGTAGTATGTATCAGTAGATATTATTTATTGGCGTTTCATACATTATTTTATATATGTATGTATTATACATATATAGGCAAAATGTATTTATGTACTTATTTAGAATATAATATACAAACTCTTGCACATATACATAGGTACATGCGTATATTAAAGGCTTAGCGAATTACAAATACATATTTATATAATAAATTATATATTATATTAAACATTTAAATATAAAGTATACACACATAGTACTAGAATTAAATATGTTACGGCTAAATTTTAAAAGGAGGAAATTAAAAATAAAAGAAAATAAAATGGATGTATTTTTTACAAATGCAAATTTCTTGTTTATATCTGTGTGTATTCTTGCATGTATGTGCATATAAATATGTATTATATTACAATAGATGTTCTTGAATGCTTTTAACGATTTGAATTTTTGATTGTTTCTAACGTCGAAGTAATATATGTAATTTTTAAATAGTTTTTTTTCGAATATTGTATTTTTTTTTGTGTTTTCTTTTATAATATTACAAAGATTTAATTTATACACAAGTATTTTAATAATAAAAATCGAATGTATAAGACTGCCTATGTATACATAAATACACGAATTCCTGGCGACTATTAATAGTTTTATTATTGTATATAACGCACTCTAAATCAAAAATAGTCAAAACTCAAAATTTTTTAATTTTGATTTTCTCTCATAAAACAAGTCTATCGTCCGCCAAAATTTCTGCTCCTCACTAACTTCTTTAACTGTAAATACACTGCTAAGGTTGTTTTTGTTCTGCTTGCGCATCATTAACAGTTTTTTTTTTCGTCTCTAGAACATTTGGGGTTTTAGAGTTGGGACTGTTTTTAATTTAGGCTGTAATATGTTCATATATGTAGTTATACATATATTTCTTTTGTAATTTTTATGCTACAGGAAAAAGCAGTTATTTCAAGTAATTTACATACATACATTTAGTGTTGATTAGTTTTCGTAGTGTTACCTACTTACATAGCTCAAATTTTCATTTTAATAATTCTTAATGAAATTTATTAACTTACTTGCTTTATTTGCTTTTTAGTTCGTAGTTTTTTTCTGTTTTGTTATTTTTTATCTTGCTGGCACTTTAAGTGCGCTTGTTAGTTCGAGTACTTCAACACTGCGTTTTTAAAATTAAGGATCTTTACAGTTTTTAAACTTTAAATAACTTTTTACTATACATATGTATATGCGTTAACTATTTATTTAAAATTTGCTTTATTCACTTATGCTCACGTACCTAGCATATTTCTACATATTTTTTATGCTCTTTTATTTTTTATATGCTTGTAAAAAAGTAGCCATTGGAACAATAAGTGGACAAGAGATTAACCTTTTGTTTTTGGAATATATGTATGTATGTACATAAGTGTAGAAACCTAGTATACGATGGTAAATTTATTTATATTTAACGGTGCGTTAAATTTGTTTGACCACCTTATGATCGCATTAATTTTTAACTTTTACTTTCTTCGACACGTATAAAGAGTTTTGTAATCATTTATTCTCATTTCGTCATAAAACTTAACACTGCATACATGCACGAGATATTAGCGTTTTTTTTTTTCTTTTTTTTTTTAAGTATAAGCTTACGACCTTATCAGGCTATTTTTTTTGCTGTCAAAACTCGCACGCTTAGAAGAGCTGCATTAGAATTTTTCTTTGCTTTTATCAGTTAAATTATTTTGGTTATTATTTGCTGCACTTACATAAGTGCTGTCCATAGAATATAAAGTTATATGTTGATGCTGGTAAATTTTTGCCAACTGGGTGGTATGGTGATTTTTTTTGAACGAATTTTTAATAATAAAGTTATATAGCACATTGCGAGTCCGACATTCGAACAACACATGTTTCTATGCTAACGAAGCGTCATGAATGAACAAAAAAAAAATCCAAAATGCTGTTTACAACAACAAGCCGCCTGAGGCTACCACTTTTAATGTTATCAGTTTAATAATTAAGCAATATTTAATTTCTTTCAGATTGTCAAGTTTATGATACTTGTAGGTTACTTCGGCCTCGCGGGGGTCTGACTTAATACATTTCTTGTATTGTTTTCATGTTGCCACTTAAAAGATCTAACTGCAGGTAAATCGTAAAATTTTTTCAAGAAAAGTGATAATTGTCCACCCTAAGGAGTGTGGCTCCGGCGGTGTCGGTGAAAGACGAGCACACGTGTTTGAACCTTAGTCTTGTAAGCGAACTCCTACATCCTCGCTGCCTGGAGAGATGACCTCAACGGTGGCATAACTAGCCAAAAACACTTTTACACCGCATTTATTTCGGTGTTAATTTTATACTTTTCACTTCACTTCGCCATAACGCAGAACGGAAATTGACACTCAGTAGTTTTGTTTCGAGGCCTCTGAATGCCGCTTAGGTGTCGGCGTAGATATTTTCCCTTCCAATCGTTATTATACCAGTGCGTAGCCCATCGACTGCCTCCTTTATATCGGCCACCGCTACTTGAAGGGTATGTATGAAGAGAATTGAGAAGTGTTGTTGCTCATCCAGGTGTTTCTTTGGGTATGTATGAAGAGAATTGAGAAGTGTTGTTGCTCATCCAGGTGTTTCTTTGGGTATGCAGTCAAGTTGAAGATAAGATCGAACGTACCAAATATCTGCGATTCGTTTACAAATTTTGCTGCACAGTCATTTCGTCTGCGCAACATGCCACAATGTTAAACTCTGTAAAAAATATTAAAATGTCAGTCTAAGTTGGCGCACAAATGAAATGAACCGCGATTGTGCTAAGTTTGCCAAGCCCACCAGCCTTTTACCGAGATCATTGAGGCCATTAATTGTTGTCGTCCATCCATTGTGTAACGGTAAGAACTGCTTCGTTGTAGTCCAAGTCGAACAGTCTGGTCTATTGCTATGTTTAGACAACAGTAGGCGTAGTGTCGAAAAATCTTAAAAAATTTCAGATTATTTTTGAACAGCGAAATATAACCTTACATTCTTTGAACCGCTTTTTTTAATACGTACGAAATTATTAAATAGTTGTAAAAGAGAAAAAAAAATATTTCAGTACATTTTGAATGTTTGCATTAAAAAATCTATACTTTTTTTGTACATCAATCAAAGATTTTTTTTTTTTAATTCAACATTCCCTTCTCTTGCAATTTTCATTACAGCGCTTTTACAGAAAATTTAAATAAATTAAATGCTTTATTTTATAAAAAAAAAAAAAATAAAGCAGCGATTTTAGTCATTACATGCATTTACTTTTCAGAAAACAAGGCTAGCTTGAATAAAATGACCAATTCATCTCTTACTATGCGCTGTTGATTATTATTTTTTTAGTCAACTTAACGGTACATGTATATTTTTTTCATTTTCAAATATCCAACTAAATATGTATTTATGTGCGATAAAATTATTTAAATTTATTTACACATAAGACTCACTCCTATTTAGGTAATACACAACATTACATTCAATATAACCATATTGGATTAAAAACTAATTATATTCTTTTTATATTTATGAATGTAGTTATATGTATATTATACAGTTTTAAATATATCCTATGTATATATGTATATGTATGTATGCAGTATTTACAAAAAAGGAAACAGTTTAATTTCTAGTACGTATTAGGGCGATGTTACACAGAAAATGTGTTTGGCAAACTGCATGCAAAATCGGTGAAAATTTGGACTCTACCACCAGCAAACTAAATTTGTTAATAAAAAAATTTCAGATACATCAAAATACAGAGAACTGCATTTATGCTATGGGAGCCAGCTTTAAACTTTAAAGTTTAAAGAATAGGGTACAGTTGATTGCAATTTATTAATTTGTGCTCGATGTGTAGTTACATACATCTGCAATTTTTATTTCGTATTCGCAAAAAGCAAAAAAAAAACACCACCAGTATGCAACCCCGTGCCAAAATCGGTCTAACTACCTCAGAGCAAACTAAGGCGCAGCCATCTTGTTTGTCAAACAAAACTTCGTCTGCATAACATCGACCTTAAAAAAAAAACTATCTGCTAGTGCTGGAAATTTGCACAACAGCATCAGATTTCTTATTTTTATTTTTTTGTTGGGCGTATGCAATAGCACGAATTCTGGTTTCTGATTAATCACTCGTACTATCTAACAAAACTACAGTCAGTCAATCAGTCAGTTAATTTGTCAGTCATAAGGACATACATATTCACATATTTTGTCTAAATCTAAACAAAAAAACAACAACACTCTCAACATAAAGTGCACCGGCGCAAGCATTTCAAACACAACTGCAACGGTTGTCGCTGTCGCGATAGTCGTTGACCTCCTTGCACCCAATTAGCTTACTTGGTACTTGGTAAGCACATATGTATATATGTATGTATGTGTGCATATAAATATCATTTTAACTTGCTCTAACTGCAGACGCTGGTGTTGTGTAGTAGCATTTATTTTTGTTTTGCGTCTTCTCTTTTACTTTAGATTTTCATGAAAAACCTTTCTCACAATATGCCATTCGTATAGTATTGATAGCCGTCGTATAATTTTGTTGAGAGACTCTTTAACGAATCCTGCACGAGTTGTTCCACTTTGCGTTCCATTTCCTGTTCGGTTAAATTCATATGGAATCGTTTTCGGAGATTCTGTACGGTGCCAGAGCAACCATTTTTGAAGCAAGGTAATTGCGCATCTAATGGGTAGAATGAGAGAACAAATTTTCAATGATTTTGTGATATTAAAGTGTGGCAAATTATTTTAAACTTTATTTTGGAACTTACTGCTACGCATTATTTCCACAAAATTTATGATACGATCCATATGCTTGCGCGCTGACATCATACCAACAAGCAAGAGGTGATTGAATTCTTTCCAAAGTTCAGAATTGGTGCCGCCCATTACATCAACGAATTCAGGTGTTAGCTTAAAGGGTGATTGCTCGAAACCTGAAGGTGTGAAAAAATATTAAGGTATAGAAATTGTAAAAAAGTATAGTGCAATATACACATGTATGTACAGTGGCGGTCAAGAGTGAATGAATGGCGTTTAGTTTTTAATATTTACAATGTTTTTCAAGCTAAAATTTTTTGGTATTTTTATGCTTTAACAAAAACCATATAAATCACACTTTCAAACTTTATACAGAATTTAGAAAAATTCCACAAATTTTTTTCCAAATTTCGTGCTTTTTAACCAGAATTTTTATATATTTTCTGGGTATGCAGTTAACAGGCTTATAAAATTTCAGTAATGTATGACCGGCTAAAAAATGAACTGAACTAATTTTTGTTTTTTGCAAACAGCTTTGCAGTTTTTTTTTTTCAAATAAATAGCGAAATTTAGGAAAACTAGCGTTTACTTTTTTATATATATTCCTCCATATTCCTCCACAAGAAATTCATGTTTATATGGAAAAAGTGCAAAACCGCGTCAACTAAAAAAAAAATATTGGAAATCAACGCGATTTTTTAGCCGCTCAAAACTTTATAAAAATTCTGGTTCAAAAGCTCGAAATTTAGATACAATTTTGTGGAGTTTTATATGTGTTTGTTAAAGCATGAACCTTATTTTTATAAAAAAAAAAAAATAGCTGGAAAACCTTTGTAAATATTAAAAACGACACACCATTCATCCACTTTTGACTGCCACTGTATATGTAAATCAAGGCGGGTTTCGCGGGGCAATTGAATTTTTTCCTCTGCAATGAGTGCTGGTTGAATTCCGATAAGGGTAGTGGGTATGACTCTACATTTGTACGCCACTCCAGCTACACAGCGTTAATCTGATCTCTGTATTGGAGCACCGAAACATTCATGGAAACGGAATGGCAGCTGATCTAGCGTTGAGCGGTGTCGAATTGGATACCTCAGAAATTGAATACGACATTTAATTTCAAATTTTACCGTACATTAAACAAAAAAAAACTTGAAAACCCCAAGGTATATCTTATCGAGTTTTTAAATGGAGGTCGGCAGAGCAACAGATTTTTCGGCATATGCCACTGCGATAGGAGATAAGCTACGATGCAAATACAAGGACAATGGAACTCAGATCTTCTCAGGCCAGGTGTGGAAGGTGGTTCTATAAAAAGGGCTTTCAATAAACCTGCCTCGGGAACGATATCCTCTAGACAACATGGTGGAATGCCACAAATCAAGCAATTCTTGTTTTAAGCAGAATAGTTAAAAAATTAATAAACAAACAAATAAAGTCCTTGCGTAAGACTCGAGCTTGGTGGAGACAAATTACTTTCTAGCTAAATTACTTTCTGGGTCGCAGATATTTGTGCGGCATGCACAGATGGCATACGCAACACCACTCACTTTTTCGAATATTCTACGTAATCCGCAATGATGTAAGAGGTGTTAGGCGCAGTCAATGTTAAGAGGATAATTTCGGCTACTGAAGGGTTTA
This sequence comes from Rhagoletis pomonella, assembly GCF_013731165.1. Taxonomy (NCBI): domain Eukaryota; kingdom Metazoa; phylum Arthropoda; class Insecta; order Diptera; family Tephritidae; genus Rhagoletis; species Rhagoletis pomonella. Next base: position 24,213,801 of record NW_023458565.1, read on the forward strand.
GGGGAAAGCATTTTAAAAACGTCGGTATATGTATGCTTATTTATCTTCCAATTGTTGGTTTACAGTTTCGCAAATATTAAAATAAGCAACATATGTATTTCTAATCCTTTTAGTTGTTAAAACTGTTAGGCACTTACCTAAATTTTTCGGCGATATGCTGAGTATAAAACCAAAGTCTATATGTATTATATGACCATCTGAATGCAGCAAAATATTGCCATTATGCCTGTTGGAAACCGTAAGTATTATTACCACAAATTTTCTAAGTATTAATTTTTTTTCAGGAATGACTTACCGATCTTTTACTTGCAATAAATACGAAATCAGACAGTAAGCTGCACAACTTTGTACGAAATTCTTTTGCGCCGCACAGAATCGTTCATCATCTGGTGAGCCATACTCATCGATAAAGTAATCGCGTAATGATTTATTAGAATTCTTTTTGATTTGATGTAGCGATACCGTATTAAGGATGGGCTCGATTAGACCACTGTCATTCGATAAGCAGACAATTTTGTATGGTCGCACCCAGAGATCGACATGCTCTTCTTGCCAAATGATTTTGAACATCTGAAAAAAATGGAAAAGTGTTGAATTAACAAATGAGTCAGATTTACTTTTTAGATTAGATTAGAAGAAAGAATCAGCGATTAACTAACCTGCAATAGCTGCGTAGCCATAAGTTCTTGACGCAAATCATCGCCGCATTTTACAATAACCGAAAGTAGACGCCAGTTTGAAAGATGGCCATAGGGAGATGATTCGCGTATCTGTTTCTCCTTTTCATGCCAGGGTTCCTGTGAAGTTTATGTTAAATAATTTTGTTGAAAATCGATGCGAGAGCTTATGAAATTTATGTGCTTACCTTCAAAGCTGCTGCCGATGGATCTTCGGGATCATTATTGAATGACTTTGTGTTTTCGCAGGTTAAGTTATTACAATGTCTTGTGCGCACATCGCCAATATTGAATAGTACCGGTAAGCCTGAAAAAAATACACATGATTTAATAAGAAAGTATTTTTTTTTTATTAAATTTACCATCGTGGTTAGCCACACATAAAAATTGTGCATTATTCTGTTTTCACATACCTTGGTCCCTCGAATCGCACGAGTCTAGCGACATTTGCGATATGGCATCTCGTTCACTCAGTTTCCGCAAATGCATGTATTGTGCTGTGATCTCATCATCTTCCTGCGACCAGACATCATCCTCGGTCAAGTGAAGACCACCAAGTGAGAGACCCACGGTCTGCGTGCTACACATATGTCCACCATCGCCGCCAGCAACAGTCGACGTTTGGGCATCAGACGCCACAGACGAGGATTCAGATAGAAGCTTCTCCTTTTTATGACGGCAACTTGAACTCGCATTCGAACCACCGCCAATGGCAGCGCCACCATGCGAGCTACAGCTGGACGTGCGACTACAACTCACATGGTTGTGATTGTGCTGTTGCAATTGGTGGGAATGGCTGCAAGCACCCTCTAAGTGTTCTTCACTCTTGGTGTGTCGCAATGATGGCATCATTTTCGGTATAAGCGGCGATGAGTAAATATCGGGCACCTCAACCACTTCGACGTAAATGATGTACGGTGTCTTGTCCTTTGAGTTGAGCACCGCAGTCTTTTCCTCTGTTATGCGCACCACATGGTGTGGAATGTCCGAATATACCGGCAACCAGACGCGAGCCGGCAGATTCTTATTGATCAGGTTCAAGAACATGCGTAGCGCTGAAGTTTTCTCCGCCTTGGACGGCAGCGATGTGATATTTTTGCCAACATTTATGAGCGCCTTCATGAACTCCTTCTCGGGCGCGGTTTTGGGTGCATTGCAGGAGCAAACGGTTTTCTGGCCGAGCAAACCATTGACCTGAAATTAAATGGTAAAATAATTTGTAAAACTTGGGGAATCATAAATGTCAGATTTCTTTTGCCTCTCACCTGACCGCGTACGCTCTCGAAGCAAGTGCAGCCGTTATCGAATGCCCGTCCAGAGGTCAGATCGCCCAAACACAATTTGGGTGGCATCAATGGTAATGTTTGCGTTGTGTATGGCGGTTGTTGGTAGTGACGATTTGATATGCTTAATGCGAGTGATGAGGAATGGCGGCGCGAATCGTTCAACAAAAGCGTGGCGTCCGATTGTGAGCGATGATGGGTCTTTTTAGTTAGCGGTGAAACAGCGGCTACAGCTCCGCCCACAGCAGGAGGCTTATCTTTACCGTCGGATTTACTCAATATTTTGCGTTCCTTTTTTGAGAAGATTTCTTTCATGAGCGCCAGTTGTGATTTGCGAGATCCGTTGCCTAACGAATCGAATTGATAATTATAGGCCTCGAGTAACCAAAGGCATTTCAATGAAAAGTCTACAGACTTGCGACAGCGAATAGTCAAATACGGGTCGAGCACTTCCGCCAATTCATCCATTTGAATGTACATAACAATAAGTTGCGGTATATAGAGGTCCACTTCTTGATCGGCGAAGCTGAAAATCTTATTGCCGATAAAGCTAAGCACACCTGGTTCTTTCGAATAGAACAGATAGTGAATAGCAAAGTGTATATTGAAGACGGGAGATTCGAAAAATCTCAGCAGTCCACTGGGACCTTTTTCAGTCTTTTGCAAAGTATCGTTGTTGGCCGGACGCTCCTTGATGAAGCATTTCACCACACCTGGCACTTTTAGTTTATTCAACGAAGAGATGGAAGAAGATTTTGCTATCGAAGTAGACGAGGAGGAAGCGCCGAGACCGGGTAGAGGAAGATTTAAAGTTTTCTCCACGACATCCGTGCTTGCGCTGGCCTTCTTCTCGACAACCTCTGCGGATGATGACGCAAAAGTTGGAAATTTCGGCTCAACTGGCGTCAAATCGGCCGAAGGTGTAGCCGCTGGTGTATTGGAAGCAGATTGTTGTGCTGAGGCAGCGGCTGCGGCAGCAGCTGCAGCAGCAGCAGCAGCCTTTTTACTCGAATTTGACGTGATTAGACTGAAAAACTCCTTCTTCTTGGAAATATCTGTAGGCGATTTCACTTGGTCTGTTACGGAACTACCGCCACCAGTATTGCCAGCATTATCATCATTCTTATTCTTTGCTGCATTTCTTTTCTCGTGATTCTCAATGATACTTTGCGCGGTGCGAAAGATATTCTTAGTGGCGCCAAAGAAGCTCTTAAAAAGCACATCATTCTTTGTGGTTTCATTAGCACTACCCGCCTCCGAATTCTTTTGTACCTTGCCCGTCTGTGTCGGTTGTGGTGTCATCACCACCGCTGTAGTTGCCATTGGAGTTGATGGTGTGTTCGGTTGTGTCGCTGTTGGAGTTGCCGAATCCACCGTATCCGCCGTGGGTGTATCCAAATCGGCATCTAGAGCCGTAGGTGTACCACTACTTGAACGTTCCATATTTAACGCCGCTTGCGACATATTTAATTCGCGATACCGCATACGTTCAGACAGCTGTGCTGCGGCCGCTGCATCGATATCCTCATCACTGCCATCTCCTCCATCGATACCCATAATTTCTGCATCGGAAATTGTGCACGGCGCCTGTTTGATGCGGTTATGCTGTTGTTGCATTTGTTTTTGTTTGCGTGATGGACGTAGTGTGCGACAGTCTGTTTCAGCGGATTGATAGAATATTAAGTCCGATTGTAGCATGCCATACTCCTCATCCATTGATGTTGTTTCGAGCATATCAATGCATTCTTCCTCTGCATCCATTTCACCCGAGTCCAACGATTCGTGTGAGTGACGTATGCGGTTGAGGGAGATTTGATCCGAGTCTGAACCGCAAATTATGCCTATTTGTAGAGTGAAGGGATTGAATTGTATTTAAGTAGATTTACGTAATTATTAATCTGTACATTTTGACAAACATTTTTTATTTATTTTTTATTGTTTTTTTTTTTTTTTTGAGTTCAAAAATGCCACTCAGCAAAAAACATTTTGAAGAAGTGGGTAAACTTAGAAAGCCTTAAGAATTGGGTGTTAGACAGACCAGGCAAGTCTCTTTGACTATCCATTCACTAGGAAGGGCATACATCTTTTGGATAGGGCCAAGATCAGATTGCCCACAGGCTACCTAACCGGTTGTTGTTGTTGTTGTAGCGACTACAACAACCCCGCCCAGATCGGTTAATATGTCAGTCGTTGTCGTCAAGTTCCACTAACGGCGTCGGTTCATAGGGACAAAGGCGTTAGGGTTGTCGGGTTTTCCGGGCATACGAAGAGATGTTTCGAGCCATGAGGTGTCTCTCCGCATGCCGGACACTCATTTGGTACATCTGCGTTTAGTCTGCTCAGGTATGAGTTTATCCTGCTGCAGCAAAGAGCAAAGGGGTGAATATCGGCCAACACCTTTATAAGAGCTACATAGGAGACGGATAATTTGCTATTCGAATATTAAGTGATATAATAATGACGTGTTCTATTATTTATTTTACAACTCGATAGATTAATTAATTTTGGGAACAATTTTATGAATCCGTTCAAATACTGTTTTTATTATCCAGATAACCAAACGAACGGATAATATCACTATTCCGATTTTATTCGTATACACGAATATGCGAACGGATATCCGGATAGTCTCAGCCCTAATTAGAACCAACTTTAAAGTACTTATCAGTATATTTTACATTAAAACTGCACAGAACAGCTTCAAAGATTCGCACATTTGCAGTATTTTGCTGACAATAAAAATGTCTTTCAAATAACACAAACATTTCATTACGGGTGAGACACGCCTACGTATTAATCTAAAAAAAATTTTTAGGAAATCACTTCTGTTTAGTCATTGGCTTAATGATAATTGCACGACTGCTAAATTAGGCGATAAGATAGCAAACCAAAAAAAAATTTGTACTTCACAGATATTTGCACTAATCAGGCATTTAAACACATTAATCAAAGCGGAAATTATCCATCTACCCACCTGAATCATCGGAACCGAGACTGGTGAGATCCTCGCGTTTCTTACTACTACTGCTGCCGTTGCTATTATTGCTACTCGCGAGGTTGTTGTTGATGTTGCTAGTTGCCGCACCTGCAAGCGGCACTCCACCACAACGTGTAGAAGATGATGATGACGACGATGTCTCACTCGATTTAGGACGCACACGTAGTGTTGGGCAGGACTCAACTGTAGACAAAATAGCTGGATAAATACATATGTCCGTAATTAAAAAATAAGCTTTAAACTAATGAGAATTGTACTAAGTATATACATATGTATGTATATATGTTAGTCAACTAAACGCACCAATCACATTGGAACCGCCAACATCACCACTCACGCCAGCACATGTACTACTGCTACTGCTGACGTTGCTAATGTTGCCAATGTTAATGTTATTGTTGCTGTTGCTTGCTGTGGGCTCTGTGGTCATAGCTGCAATTGGGGCAGCCGGCGATGAGTCCATTAAACCACCTGTTATGGTTGATAGTCTAGCTGCGGTGGCCGTCAATAAAGAGGATGGGGGTGGTGGCGGTGGTGAAGGTGTTAATGATGACGTCAAAGCCGGTGTTGTTGTTGTCGTTAGGGCGGCTGTTACATTGGCTGCAGTCGTGACGATTTTCGAGCACATAGTCGTGCCCAGAATGGATGGTGTGCAAAATGTGTTCTCACTCTCCGAATTGGGTGAGGAGACTTCAACCTGTAGAGATAGGAAAATAAGGTAAAAAATCGTAATTATTGAGCGAGGGGGAATTAAATTCATTTTAGTGACACATTAAAGAAGTATATATTAATAAAGTACGGTATGAAAATTTAATGGAAAAATTGTCGTTTTTATTCAGATTGAAAAAGGGCTGAAACGGCAAATGACGTTTGATTGTGACGCAATTAGACTTCGAAGGTTGGTTAAGGAACATAGTCGATAATCTTTACAAATTATTAGTTAATACTCTGGCGAAAATTTGTATTTAGATACTTTTTAATTATTGCAATTGTTCACACTTCCATGTTGTTGTTGTAGCGGCAACATATATGTATACATATGTACAGTGACTCCAAGAAGGATATTGGCATTGATTTTATACGATATTTTTTATAGATATGCAGCTCGTTCTACAACAAAAACTATCTAAATCAAAATTTCAAACTTTTTTATTTTTCCAAATAAGATCAAAGTAGATAAGTATGTAATTTTACTATAATAAAGTGCAAATTTAAAGTTGATTTTTTGTGATTTTTTCATTTTTTCTTTTACTTCCATAAAAAAAAAATCGTTACATCGAAGAAAATGTTCAACACAGTAATTTTACTATAATAAAGTGCAAATTTAAAGTTGATTTTTGGTGATTTTTTCATTTTTTCTTTTACTTCCATAAAAAAAAATCGTTAAATCGAAGAAAATGTTCAAACACAGCAAAAAAATTATAAAAAAACAAGAGAATTTTTTAGTAACTTCAAATTCGCACTTAATTATACTAAAATTGAATAGGCCATAAAGCTACATTTTCGTAAAATATGTGATGGAATGGTTTGAAATTTTGATGAGATTTTGCTTCATTTGATACAAAGTTTTGAATTTTTATTCACAAGGTTTTTGTTGCCGAATGGGCTATACATATTTTTATAAAAAATTAACGTAAAAAAATCTACTATGAAAAACATTTTGAATATCGTGAAAAAAATCTATGCAAAATATTTCTGGGAGTCACAGTATGCAGATTAAGTTTAACTAGATGTTCCACTTTACAAATTTTTACATACATACATACATATGCATGTACATACAAACACATCCATATGTATCATAACAATTACCCCATAATCAAGCCCATACTGGTATCGCTGTACGAATAGCGGTGTATAAACAGAAAAAGTGAAAAAAATAAACCATGTCTGAAACCATATAAATTCTGCGAAGAAAACAATATGCAGCAAAAACAAAAAAAAAATAAAAATATTGCAACAAACGCGCATTCAGACGTGTGGCTTGCGGTAGATATTTATATTTTTTCCAACTCATATTTTTAGGCATTAAAAATGTATTTTATTTACCTAGAATTTGCAATTTCATTGCACTTTGCACTCGTGTGCATATACCGATTGAGAAAACAAGTAATGTCATTGTTTTTGTTCCAGAACTTTCGTTGCTTTGAGGAATGCTACTAAAATGAACAGTAGTATATAGTAAGTTAAGTCGAAAAATTATACAAATATACTGACTGCTAATGCGATTTAAAATGTACTTACAATAAAAAAGTATGTATTAAAATTACATTTTTTTACTAATCACACTGTTTTCAGACTGCCACTAAGTTGAATGGATTTTTCAAATTGAATATGTACTTATGTATGCAGTATGTATATAAAAATTCAATATAAAACTAACTCAATTTAGCTGACTATTTGAGCATATTAATGGGTGAAAGTTATTCTTGACCTTAAGTAGATATACACCTCGGGTCATAATATTATGTACACGACATATTTGAATATTTTTCTCTTGCTTGCTTAACGTTTATTAAATTTTTATAAAAGGCTAGCTCATTATATAACCAAGATCATACAAATCTGAATTTCATGCTATGTTGCCAGACTTTGTTTTTTTTTTTTAAAAACTAAATTTCCGGTAAATATTGTATTTTCGACGAAACAAATACAAGCTTCAAAAACGAAGAGATCAACTTTATTGTAATAAAGTACAAGTTTTAAGTAGCTAGGAATTACCGTTGATTTTTGGCGATTTTTTCACGCAGTCTCTTCCATACAAAATTTTTTTTCGAAAATACATTTATATGAATAAAATTCAAAACACCTTCAACAAAAGAATTCTAAAAAAAAACAATGCGATGTTTGACTAACTACAAACTTGCATTTTGCAAAACTGTGTACTCAAATAAATTATAAAAAAGTTGAAAATTTGCTGAATTTTCGCGAGTTTTGCACAAAGTTTAGGAATTATATTTTTATGTTTTTTGATTTTTTATAAGAAATTGGCGGAAAAATATTAAAATAAAAATTATTGCATATATTGTGAAAAATTTGCTGTGCCAATACTTTTTGCCAGCACTGTAGATATCTTTAATGAAATGTAAAAACCTTACTTTTTTGAAACTGTCTTCGTTTTTGAAGGTTGTATTTTTTTGATCAAAAATACAATATTTTCCGGAAATTTACAGTTTAGCATTTACATATATGGTCTTGCTTATATAATCAGCAAGACCTTTATACAAATTTAATAAACGTTAAGCAAGCACTTTGTTATACATAAATATCGTTAACCTTAATATAGAAAGGCCCTATCCCACATCGTCGCTGAAATACAAAAAGCCGTAACTAAGTAAAAATCCAAAATTTCCTTTTTGATTTATTATGATACATTTCACCGAATTATAAGTCCGCACATTAATTTAAGCAATAAAAAAATTTTAGCTAGTTGCGCTTATTTGCATTTCAACGGCTGTATGAGTTAGGGCCTTCTATATTAGGGTGTGTCTAAAATTTAATGGGCTATAAAACTGCATACCACGAATTATTCTAAAAATTGATGATTTCTACACATATATTTTGTTAAGCAGTTATGTAGTATATCCACGTTTGCACACGTTATGATAAAGCTGAGGAAATCTTATTTCCTTTTTTTTGTTTTTGAATTTCAAATTAAGCTTTACATTGCTCCTTTCAAGGAGCGCGTAGGCGATGTGATACAAATTCAATTTCCTATCAATTTTATTACTTCCAACTTTTTACTTTATTATTTGTTCCCTCTCCTGTCGATGTGATTTGCTTGAAAGATTTCCTAGAATTACAAACAACGTCAATGTTTGCGTGGTACTAGCGCCTACGCAGAGTATCATCAAATAGTACATCCTGTGATACAGGTTTCTATGTTCACTCAGCCGGCGATGTACGAGTACTAGGTAATTGTTTTTGACATTTTTAGTTGTTATTTGCAACTCACCTCCGGTATGCGCTGCAGAGCGCTATCCAGACTACGATTGCGATGATGCTGTGTTAAGTTGATACGTGTGTTGGTCACTTGCGAAACGGGTGGCAATAAAATGCCCATTGACCTGAAAGTATAGAAGAGAGAGACAGAGAGAGAGATAGAAATAGTGAGTTAATTGGCAAATAAACGCAAGGAATTTAGATATTTGATAGACGTTTTTATGATGTAAATATGTATGTATGTATGCATTTATGTGGCAGTATCTAAAAATAAACATAAAGGGACGACGATTAAATATTCAACTATGCAGATATACCCAGTGTACTAAAATTTGTAGTCGATTATTCACCATTCATCCACACAAGCCCTCGCAACAGTAAAAATAATACTCATAGGCTTGAAAAAAGATTTCATGACGTTAAAAAACGTGAGAAGTGACGGGTTTTAAGAAAATTTACATATATAGTTCTGTCCCATTTTTTTTTTTAATAAGGCCCTGTGGGATAGGATGATTTATGAATAAACCCGCAGAGAGGCATGCTTGTCTTAAAAGGCGATACGAGTTAGCTGGTGGTGGGTTTATCGGAGTGGCATAAGTCCGTTTTGGAATTAGGAGGATGACGGGAAGGACACCTTGTGAAATACCGACCTCCTTCCAGCAGGGCCTTAACTATACCGGGGCAGTTGGGTTAAACTGTTGTTGTTATTGTAGCAGCATACAAGTTTCCCAAAGAGTTTTTGGGGAGCGTTGCTGGAGTGACAGTCCTTGGCCAAATATAAATCTGGGTCGTTCTGGTTACGTAGACCCGACTGTCGTGGGAACGTTGAGTTAAACTGTCAAACTATGTGGTGGATGCATTTACAGATTTTACTCCAGGTGGTACCAACACTAGCGACAGGGTTATGGATTATCGTGCATTCTGGAGTAGAGGCGAGTGGTTGCGTCTTTCTGCGCTTCTTCAGAGTCGAAGGCCGGACTATTCACTTACAATGGGCTTGAGTCAGGTATTAGTAGTTTTCCAACGACTAAGTATATACGCAGTGATGGCGCATGTTTGACGGAAACAGGTGGTGAAACGTAGGCGGGAGAAATCAATCGCCCAGTGTGTGTGTGTCGGCAGTCTTCATACTGCTGCATCTGCCAAAGGATTGCGGTACACGGAGGTTATATTCATCAGAATCAGTGCTCGCTTGTGGAATACAGGAGCACATAAATCTGCTGGTGGGAGAGGGGATAAAGTAACTCGGGAGTGCGGGCATGTTCATGAAACAAAGACAGAGGCGAAACAAGATGTACCCGCCAAAGCTGGATTTGAGCTCCACGGCTAATTTGGCTGTAACCGGGGTCTTTAGCGAAGCGAGAGTGAGTGAAGGTTGGACCAGTCCTGCCTCGTTTGTCGCGGTGGGGCTGGATGATCCCGTCACTGAACGGTAACTCAAATAAACACTTTACATGCAAGGTGTGACTGCTCATGCAACTGCTTTCTGAAATTTCTCAATTTGACAGACTTTAAATATATATTGCATTGCCACGTCTGACAGGCTCTTAACGCAAGTGGTTTCTCCAATGAAAGCTTTGGCAATCAAATTAACATTCTATCGACTAATTGTTGATTTGTTATCAACAATTGCATTTGGTAAATAAAAAATTCCACGCATTCCAAGTATTAGATAGGAAAAATATTTCAAGGAATTTTAAACATTAATTAAAAAACTATTAACTTCTAATATTGCCACACATTCCATTTAAAAGGAAAAACATTTCACAGAATTTGTATTATTTCTAAAAGCTGATCTGATCGACGAGGGCACGAAACAATAACATTTTTAAAACCTTAAGCTTTGCTTTCATGTTGTGTAAGTGAACAACTTCGTATGGATGAATGTATTTCTATCAAGCTGTATAAGCGAAGGCGAAAGACAGAGCGAAATTTTCGATAAACTTATATAGTTATATGTGGACGGTATCACGCCCATTTTCCAAAATTCCATAATAATGTTACTTCTTGTCAAGGGATTGAATTAGCGTCCTTAAATTTCGAAATATCGAAGTTTCAAGCATTTCTGAAATTTACCGTTATATAAAAAACGGGCGTAATTTTAGTCCGATTCCAATAATTTTCAGCCTTTAGCTTTTAGGTGGCAAGCACAATAATCATTCCGAGTTTGGTACTAATTGCTCGAACGGTTACCGAGATACACATATGTGGTCATAAGTGGGCGGTGCCACGCCCATTTTCCAAAATTTTATCATACACGTATTTTGTGCTAAATAATTATGAAAACATTAATTTTGAATAAATTGGCTTCGGTATTTACTGATTTATGGAAGATTTCGTAAGTATATGGGGTGGGCGTGGTAATAGTCCGATTTCAAAAAATTTCAGCCATTTAGTATGTTGTACCAAGGCCAATAACCCTAATAACCGTGCCAAGTTTGGAGAGGTATAAAAACAACAACTTGATGACAGCATTTATTTTTAAATGTATGTATGTTTGTCTCTGTTCAAAATCTCTTTAGTTTTATTACGAATGAATGTTAGTTTTAATTTAACCAAAACAAGCCATTATTTGTTTTCGAAATATGTACATATACAAACTTTTATTTGAATTTCACGAATAATACACACGATGTTTTTGATAAAAGACATCACCACTTTTGGATTTGTGAGACCTTTGGCCTGTCGACGAAATTCATTCGATATGCTTTAAAATCATGCAAATCTAAGGCAATGGCCTGTAATTATAATCAAAATAAAATCAACTGTAATAATAGTTTCAGCTTTCTTGACAGATAGATATCCAATTTTATGCCAAAAAGCTGCAATTAACTTTAGCGTCGACTTTGTTTTGATTTTTACTACGGGCTTAGAACTTTAAATAGCGCTTGGTGGTTTTTATTCCCATTTGGCTTCGAAGCAGTTTTACCATTTAATGAAGTACAATTTATCACTACACGGCATTACATGTCAAACATTAAGTGTAAGAAAGTAATGTTCCATGAAAACATGGAATTAGAATTGTAACACTATGTTCACACAAACTGACACACATGTATGTATATGTACATACATACATACATATGTACAAATGCCAACCTAAGACAGCAAAAAAACATGGTGCCTTTAAAAATCAATAACACGCTTTACTAAAGCGCACAGATTTACTATTAAAATTGCAGTTTGCACGAATTTTTTTAGCTTAGATATTTTCGAAAATAAAATAAAATAGGTACATATTTCTAACCTGTTTGTGGGTCACAAAAGTCAATTGCACTCTTTTCGTTTTCTTTCTTCAAACACTGTCATACCTATTGCCTATTGGTTTTGTTGTTTTTTGGTATTCAGCACAACTGCAATATGTTTGTGCTAGAAATGATTAAAATTAATACAAGTTTTCTCAGCTAATCGTTGCTATAGTTAACTGCTTTTACTTGTTGTTTCTACTGTTTCTACAAGACTTCACTTTTATTTTGCTTTTTAGTTTATTTTCGCACTTTTCCAATGCAACTGATGCGCAATATGGCAGGCGAGATTGTGGAAAGAAAATCCATATTGAAATTTATTTACACACATATCATTACGCCAAAATTCTGGCCATTTTCATGCTGTCGTCATCAGCAATTGCAAAAGCAAGTAGTAAAACGATACGAATGTAATGAGAAATCAATTTTCAGCCACGCATCAAACAAGTTGATGGCCAAATTGAATAATAAAAAAAGAAAAAAACCAACCATAAATACTACACAGTTTCACTAGTCGAAACGAGCAGCGAAAAAGTCAGCTGATTTGCTATACACTCACATGTACACATGTTTTTTTTTTATGTCAGCCGCACGCTTTTTTCACACTTGCATGATTAATAATCTTAAAATAAATCGTTATTGGTGTTTTTCCTTAATTTAATTACACTAAAAAACAGCACTTGCTCCAAAAGTACTTTCGCTCGATATGATGATTTTTGGTTTTTTTTTTTATTTTATTTTATTTTTTTTTTTTTCTCGTGTGTCGATTGTTCGGCCTTTTACTTCAAAATACAAACTTCGAGGTTCCACGTTTGGTGACTAACTGAATACGGCGCCAGAGTGATTGGCGGCGGGCGGTACAAAGCAATATGAGACTAAGAGCAGAAGTAACAAACATCGCCAACAACAAGTGCGCCCGCATAGCATGTTATCAGTGTTGCCAGAGAAACATTTCGTTTGGAGCTAAAACGGTCGGAAAAAAGGAGCTGAACAATACTAATATTTGCTCAAATGAAGAGCTACATTTTTTTTTTAAATTGAGCATTGAGGTAAATTTTTTTTAAATTTTCCGCATTTTCAATAAACACAACGAATTTTATAAATTTAAGTGCTGAAAAAAACTTTTAAAACCACATTAAGGTGCATATATGTATTTCTAGTTCATTGCTACGGCCCTTATAACACTTATATGTATGCATATATGTACTTATATAAATTAGACAATGAACTAAAAATACTTTACAAACTGTTAAAATCTGCAGTTTCAAATATTTGAATTGACCATAAAACCTCGGGTTACGAATAATCTTTTCGCAAAATTATTCTGAACGGTTTTATTTCCTTCGCTCCTTAAGGTAAAATTTGTAGGGTAAAAACAAAATTCGTGCTTTCAGAAAAAGGATTTTCTTCTAGATAATCTTTGAATTCATTTACTTACATATATCCAACAGTTTATGGTGGAGTCAGTATTTTCCTGTAGATACAAGTGTATGTTTTTCCACTGCATTTTTTCTACCGTGGTCGCCTGAAAGAGAAAACACCGTCTGAGCTTATCGGAGCTCGAATTACGGCCCGGCATAGTTTGTATGCTCCCGCGTACGCTGTAGAAACTAATCGACTTACTTGCCCAATTTCCATGTGCCTGCGTGCCATTTGCATTAGGAATGGAACGTTTCTAAGCATTACTCGAAATAGAATTACATGAAGGTATCGAGAATAGCCTGAGATCAGCACAGTAAAATAAATTCTAGTCAACACTAGTACAATGAGATTACAGATTTTTAATTTTAACACATTACCAAATACAACTAAAACTTTCTGGAGCACAAAAGGTGCTAGATAATTTAAAAAAGAGCTTAAAAAAAAGAGTTATGAGCTAAAGTCCAATTCTCGGAGCTAAATAGAAAAATAAAGAGCTAAATCTAGCTCCAAAAGCACCAAAATGGCAACACTGCATGTTATGTATACGCGACGGAGCGCAGTGGGTCTGCATGAGCGCAGATGTGGGGCTTTTACGCTCACGAATGCCTACGAACAAACAAGTGTACTAAAAACGTTGCGAAGTGGCGCTTAGGTGACTCAAAGGGTGCAAGAGCGGGCATATACGAGTACTTAGGTGCAAACAGTTGGAGCAATTGAAATGAGGAAAACTACGAGCACAAAAAAAAACAAATAAATACAACTCAAAATGTGCAAGTTGAAGTAAAGAAAGAAAACAATAAACACAGTAAATAAGAGACATAATAAAAAGTAAGTTAAGTAAAAATTTTTTATTCAGTCAAATCAACAAAATACATATGTATCTTGAACTGAATTGACTTCAATTGGTCTATTCGCACGTCAGCAGAAGATGATGGAAGATTGACAAGGGATAGATGGGGTGGTGAACGGAATGGCTAGATTGACGAGCGTATATAAGTACGTACACTGCCGGAACAAAGTATTGGCACAACAATTTTTCACAATATATGCAACAATTTTTATTCTAATATTTTTCCACCAATTTTGTATATAACTATGGTTCATTCTACTACAAAAAACATAAAAATATAATTCCAAAATTTGTGCAAAACTCGCGAAAATTCAGCAAATTTTAAATTTTTTAATCAGTTTTTTTTTGAGTATGCAGATTTCTAGCCCAATAATTTTTATTATAATAAAGTACAAGTTATAAGTAGCTAGGAATTACCGTTGATTTTTGACCATTTTTTTTTCATGCAGTCTCTTCCATACAAAATTTTTTTTTTCGAAAATTCTTTATAATATTATGGAAAAAATGCAAAACAGCTTCAACAAAAAAAAAAAAATCTCAAAAATCAATGCGGTTTTTGAATAACTCCGAACTTACATTTTTTACTAGAATTTAATGGGCTGCAAAACTGCATACTCAAAAAATACTAAAAAATTGGATTGAAAAGTTTAAAATTTGCATGAAAATTTGCTGAATTTTCGCGAGTTTTGCACAAAGTTTAGGAATCATATTTTTTTGTTTTTTTTTGTTGTAGAATGAACCATAGTTCTATGCAAAATTGGCGGAAAAATATAAGAATACAAATTGTGGCATATATTGTGAAAAATTTGCTGTACCAATACTTTGTTCCGGCAATGTACATTCATACATAAATACTTACACCTTTTTTTGAAACAGTGTGCTAAAATAAAATTTATTCAATATATTCTGCTTTTAATTAATAAATCAAATGTCCGGTTTCACCAATCAATTTTAAAATTTATCGGGCTGTTAAAAAGTTAAAATGACAAATTTTCCGAACAAAATTATGTCATTTGATTATAAATTTTTTGGAACCACTGTGCATATAGTATATGTAAACATTTACTAGTGATTATATGAACTCGAACTATTATGTTCGTCACATACGTATGTATGTAAGTTAGCGAACAAGCGTTACAAATGTAGATAGTATAATAGAAGAAGAAGCAGAATAGAGCGTGCTTAACGTGACAAGTTTTATCATTTTTACACCAATTTCATTACTTTTGTTTACAACTTTTAAGTTATGCAAGTACTCATCATTAACTATACTTGCAATTTTTTATTACGAGCTTGAAAATATGTACATATTTACATACATACACAGATACGAAGGTAGTTCATATAGTCAGAGATATTTTGAATTCCCATGTAGTAACTTTAAATGAAACACTGCTTCTGCCAGCAAACATGAGCATATTCTCCCGATTTATATGTATATCGATGGTCCTCTGCAATAACGACACAACTACAAATTTCACATATTAAAGTATAGCCAATTAAAGGTTTTGTGTTTTGTAATTTACGAAACGAAACGAAAAGTGTCGTTATTTCCCATAAAGCCATCACGAACCTATCGAGAGTTTTTGACTTAAGCCAATATTCACGATAAATGTTAGACATGTGCCACTGTTCAGTAGTAAAGGTTGGCTACATCGGTTTTGTGACAAATGGCAAAACTGCGCCTCTGCCGGATTCGTAACAACTAAGCATATGTCGATTTGCCAGGATGAATAGAGGAAGCTCTGGTGAATGAAAAATTCGCGTTGGGTGTGTTCCCGAATATAAACGGGGTTTTCAACAATGACACAAAGGAAGGCATTTTAGAAGGAGTGATGACGACAGGTGTTCACCACGCTTTTTCGAACTGAAGATGCCAGATCGAATAAAAAAGTCGGCTTCAGTTTGTTTAATTTTGTTTTATTTTTTATTAATTTGATTTTTGTTTAAATTTTTAAAATTGTCTGTCTTACCAATTTAACATTGAACAAAAAACTCACACACTCGCTGACATACATACATATACATATACTAATTTAGTACTAGCATATTAGAAAAGAGGTTAGTGAGTACTAAAGTGAGAGTCAACAAAGCAAGCTCTCCCGAAATGCACCAAACATTGTCTCGCTCTTCACGTATGGAGAGCGTTCTGTTGTGGAAATTGCAAACGTTGATTTTTTCTTTCTTTCTTCTTTCAAGTTGTAGATATTCAACAAACCCACCATTATTTGAGTGCAAGAAAATAAAGCAAAACATCGATTTTGCGCTCGTGTCAATTGAACGAAAAGAAACGAAAAAAGATAAAAAAAAAAAAAACAAACTTGTAGTAACGAGTATGTACATAGGCAATAGAAAATAAAACCAAAATAAAAACAAAACAAAAACGAATAAATGTACTTGTAAGTATTTGCTGTGACGGCGCCAATGAAATATAGTAATAAGTGCAGAAAAGTTTCCTATAAAAGAAAATGTGTGACAAAAAAAAAAAGTAAAATTTAGATTAAATTAAGAATTGTTTACATGACAATTAACACTGTGAGGTGCATTTTTTGTCAAAAAAAAAAAATAAAAATAAAAAACAAAGATACTGCTACCAACCAAGAAACAAACTCACTCATACTGTTTTACATTTTTGGTAGCATTTCCGTCGTACTTGCTTATGAACACACGTATAGTAGCCAAAATTCAATATTATAGATATTGTCTGCAACTTGTGCTTATTCTATCTATCTATGTATAAGAAAGAGAAACCCCATAAATAAGACTTTCAAAGTGTGCATAAATATCACAAAAACGAATCAAGCTTCAAAGAATTGTCATCAAAATTTTGAACTTTTTAAACAGAATAAAATTAAAATAAACAAAATGCTACTAGCTATTATTTATATTTTATCAGACAAAACTGCGTATCCGAAAATTTTCTAAAAAAGTTGAAATTTTGATGAAAAATTTTCGAAGTGTGTTTAATTTTTGTGAAATTTATGCAGGCTTTGAAAGCTTTATTAATGGGGTTTCTGTTTAATTAGACTGAATTATATTTTAAATGAAAATCATAATATCATTTTAAAGTAAAGCTGTAACTGTTATGCATAAATTAAATATTTTTTTTTAACTTCTATTTCATACCCGATAATATTATCTGTTATTCACAAAAATATGTTCTTTCAAGCTGGTTCCAACAAAACAAGAAAAAAACACACCAGGCTCTTTATACAAAAATAGCCAGTTAAAATTTAAAAGCTTATTTTTGGAAGATTTCTGAAGGGAAATATTCTTATTTGATCAAAAAATATTTATTTTGGACGATTTTATAGCAATTCTACAAAACTATTTATTTTCCTCATGTGCGGCGGCACTGTTAAATATTTACTGATTTCAAAAAAATATATATATACGGCGATCCCTAATTCCAAAAATTTAATTTTCCTATTTATTTTTGAACCACCCTAATGTGCGCGTACATATAGTTAGTTTACTCCGCCATTACCGCCAAAAGCAATTACTGCATTCCGGAGTTGTGCAGATAGCATAAGTAGAGGAAATGATTTTACCTTGTTTTTTTTTTT